>NC_091135.1:36111370-36411370 GCF_041381155.1 Argopecten irradians
TCAAGGTCACTGACAGGACAACTGCATACAATTCATTCAGCCATGTTTCCGGAGAAGAATGTCTATGGGAAGATCACATTCACAACATGTTAGCACATTAACCACCCCAGATCCCATTCAAATCTTGTTACAAATTCTTCCCATTGGTTTAGGACGTACATCGAGCAAGACCGCAGGAACTGGTTCACTAAAACATGGCCTCAGGGAAACTCCGCACTGAGATAATGTCCTACCTACTAACTCAGACAATAGCTGTCTGGCTCAGAACGGGGAGGGGTATCGGCAGCGCGACACTGTCTGCACTTCACCTGTGTTTTAAGTGTGGGCTATTGGTTTAAGAAGTCTTGTATCTCAGTAGTGCAGTTTCCCTGAACATGTAGGGCGATTACAGGTATATAAGCTTGCTTGTGGCTGAGACTGTTGGACAGGCATTAACAATCTCATCTGCGGCCATTGACAGGTAGCAGAAGTGGCTTCAGTCAAATATAGAGGGTTTGCTGCATACACAGATATAAGTCTTCGCTATATAGACACTATAGGGTGCAAAAACAGGGAAGCGTCTGATTCTGAAGTTTACCTTTACCAACAAGCCAGAGAAATTGTCCTTGCCTTGTCCAACCGATAGAAAACTTTCCAACCCACATAATGATCACTATGATGATATTACAAATGCAAATGTTTAACATTGGTTTAATAAATATAAATCTATGATAAATGACAATGATTGTAATGATGTGACATAATTAATGTGTATGTGTATGTATGGTGTGACCAGCCACAAGCAAGGTTCCAGTGTCGGCCTATCAAGCCAGTCCCTATCATGAGGAGATGTACTAATTAGTATTATCCTTGTCTCTGGCCGAATGATTTTTGTTGTACTCTGATAGACACCTTATACAGACAATGGTGCTGTACCCACAGGTGATTTCTAACGTCCAAACTCACATTGCCTAAAAAATTAATGATATCCATTAGCACATCATTTAAAGATAATCAAATTATCCATTTCACACCTCACTATTTCATATTCTTCACACTTTCAAAAAACATTTTGCATCAATATCAAAATTAACAATTAAATTATACTATTGAAAACGACAGCTATCAGAGTACACGAACAGAGGGATAGAATTTGAGCTTACTAACACACAGTTCCTCACAGCCTGCCCGGGCCAGTATGCATTGTGTAAGAGTTAAGAACAAAAATGGCCTGGTTTATTTACCTCCGTCATTCACATCCTGAACTGTACTTGACGTATACGTAGTAAACATGTCAAGCTCCGCCCAATCATGACAAATTCAATGTTTATGACGGCATCCGTGTTCATATGCACATAAAACATTTTTTCCTGCCAATTTTTCCAAGTTTTTTAATTTTTTATTATTATATATTTTCAAAATATGATTTTTGTTTTTTAGAAACAGATAACGACATTAGAGTCTTTTTTTTTTTTTTTTTTAAATCTAACAGAGTTGATCGTTAGCAGGTAACTATCTCATCTAATTCAAGTAATTAGTAATTTTTAATCACAAAAGCACAAGTCATTCCAAGGATGCATTATCTGTCATGGCATAGGGGTGACCGACCACAAATATCAGATATTCTAGGTTACATTGGTCAATGCGCCGTTGAACTTATATATTGCAGCACCCTAATCTGTAGAAGGTGGCACACATTCTTTTTTTATCATTTTCTTTGTATTCATGTTTTGTCCTAACAGGTTTTAACCACGCTTAGAATTAATCATCTTAACTTTCCCTACAATTTGGTTAGGCCAAATGCCTTTTTAATGAACGTAACTCTAAAGAAAAATATCTCTATAACTGTCTTGCAATTTTTATATTTATAAGCATTTCATCTTAGTTAGAATCGATGACTCTTAAAACTTCTAAAGACAGAATCAGTAATTTAAGAATTTTTTAGTATTTTCCCCGTAATATAATCTTGGTGACACTTAAATGTTAAATTAGGAATCAAGAATGGTTTTCCCCTTTTTTACAAAAGCATTATGTCAACATATTCCCAGCGATTTCACAAGTATAGGTTTTTGTCTAAACATTATCTATCAGGAAGAATTTTTGATTGTTCTAGTTTGGTATTTTTGAAATCATTATTTGTTTGTTTCAGTTTGTCTATAAAAACTGGACAAACATGTTTGGAGAATCTTTTACTTTAGAATTCTTGCATTTAAGAATTCTTTAAAAGGAATAATTTTAGAATTCCTTTAAGTATCAACCATAATAATAGGATACAACTGTCATCAGGAACATTTTATTGCCCCCATTTTATCACGAGGGCGTATTAATATTGACAATTAATTATTAAAATCATTACAACTAGAATGTATATCATGCCAGGAAAAATGCCATGATGTTGGTACTGGCAATATTATTTTAACATCCACTCTTTTATTTTATTTTGCGTCACTTTAATGTTTTTAATCGCATATATGTTTACCAGGTAACTGTTTTATTATTATTATTTGTGGAATTATTATGAAAAATTGGCAGGAAAACGCTGAAATTAAGTAGGATTATCAACATGGTAACACAATATGTGCCTGAGCAGGGATGCCTTGAAAAACCAAGAAAATTTCACAGTTACTGAGTAAATGTCAGACACACCTCATGATTACATGTTGTTTTACCTAAATCAGGTAGAATAATAGTATACTTTAAAATTTATTTATAATTTTCTCCTTTTCTTTCTTGAAACGATACACATGTACAGATGCATGTGTATTTAAAATTCCTTGATTCAAAAGTATAAAAACTTTTGATTTTTAGCAAAAGGAAATATATTTATTTCTATTGAAATAAGCAATAAATAATTTTGAAAAAAAAAATCTTTTCATAGTCAATATAAAGAAAGATAATTCTAAAAATCTTCAAAAAAATACTTTTAAGCAATGTGCAATTTGAGGTATCTTTGACATTGAACCAATCCTGTTCACCGCTGCCACCTACCTGGCAACCAAACACGAAACCAAACCACATCCTGGAAACAGATGCTTATTTTTAGATATTTCTCTTCCAATATGAAGAGAATTTGTAGAATTTCTGAACTATGTGACTTTGCGAAGTATGTGTAAGTATACTCCATTACTGGCAGACGGTCAACAATAAATCTCCTTGATACTGTGAGGGCCACACTCATATCTACACGATCAATCACAAAAAAGGATTCTCGCTTTCATGTTGGCACGAGTGAAAGGACAAATTTTGGGAAGCATTGATCCCAATAATTGGCACTACTTAAGCTGCATATGGAGAAACAGTGTTGAATGATTTTTGTTTATTTTTTTTCTCACACAACATGCACTGATTAAGAAAAGCTGGGAAGACACGTTTAATAGTTCACGATACCTTGGTTTATGTTGTAGAAAAATAAACTCACACATTGAAAATAATAAAAAAAAAAGCTTGCTGGCACAAAATCTTCACAAGACAGGTAGATCTAACCATATGCAGCATCCCTGGACTAATTTAGCACACATACCAACATGAAAACATGGCAAAAATCATTAAAATCATGTATTGCATAGTTCTTTACTCATTACAAGTTATCCCTGTATAGATGGTTTTAGATACACGAATAACAGAAGCACATTTCTATAATGAGATGCTGTGGTAAAAATCTGATATCATAAGAGAAGTTTCTCTTTTAACATTCACTGAAATATGTTTTGTTTCTTTTTCTCCAGATATTATCTTTACTGAAGATCTCGTTTGAGTTACCGACACAGCACAGTTGCTGACAGCTAAGAAACAAGAGAAATCAGTTACCACATATTACAATTACTGGTCCTAACCCACTCACAGTATCAAGGAACTTTGAGATTGGTCAATGGTCGTCCCGAATCATAGTGAAATGGTGAGATGGACAAAAACATACCAGGGGTATACACAAACTTCTGGGGGTCACTCTGTTTGCCTGCGCTCTGCACAACAATCTGTACATGTACTGGTTTGGTCACACTTGCATCTTTGTACGGTGGTATTGTACAAATCAAATGGGTCTGTTCATCAAAAAGAAATTCAATTATCAAGAATGCACCAGAATCTTTAAAAAAACAAAATTTATGCTAAAACAGAGAAGTTAGAGGTTTGAAACTGAAGAATACAAGAATTCTCATTTCTACTTTTTGCTGAATAATGATTGCAGTTTCATTAGTTTAGCGACTAGCCCAGGCCTAGCTAGTAGACACAAAAATTTTACTTGCATTAATTAAAAGTAAATCCTTCATTCTTTTAAGACTCTCCGCTTTCTTTTTGTATTCTATAAATATTGATGAAGTTTCCATGAAAAAAAATCCACTTTGATTTGTTGCCCAAAATCAAATTGTTAGATTCTGGGTCGAGTATTTGAATCATACACATAAATACTAGACATGGGCTAGTTACAGAGTTATCTCCCCGTTTGTTTATATGGTTAGACTGGCTGGACAATTGTCATTCAATTTCATGTAAGAAATTATAATAGACCTAGTGATTTTATGTTGAATATTTTAAAGAAAACCCTTGATAAAGTTTACAAAACATGCATTAAAATCTAGAGGTCAGTCAGAATTCAGATTTCATGCTTGAAAATTACTTTTAACAGTCAAACCAGTTATCTCACATAAACAAACAGGCCTTCGCCTACTCATTGAGTTTTAAGCTACTAAGAACAGAGAATTATTCAGAAAATACGCACAGGCTGGAAGTAATCTTTATCGATCTCAGCTTCCTTCTCCCAAAGGACTTGAATATCATCCTGCATCTCACGGAACACTACCCTCGTCCCCTTGATGAAATTCTTCCCGATAAGGAAAAGCTCGTCTTTGCCCTCAACTGACCATTCATGGTGACTCATCTTGCAAATCTCTGGCTGACCAACTGGCTGGGCTGGAGTAGCAAAAATTCAATATCAGTACCTCATCAGTTGGAACACAAACTCCAAGAGCATACTTTTCTTATCTGGGTATATTACAAACTATAATAACATGATTTTATAAAAGCTCCATCTTGGGAATATCTTAATTAATTTAAAAATAAACTAATTGCCCATTTTTACCTTACTTCCTTCTTAGCTTCTGAATGGTCAGCAATATGTACGTACCATATTATGTAATTTTGAAACCCCTAGTTCATATCTTGTAACCGGTACAGGTCTGTAAAATTATTCAATTGCTTCATCACTAAGATCTTAATTTCAAGATCTGTAAATATTTGTTACTAACGTATTTGACCCAATTAGTGCCCAAGTAGGCACTTAAAAAATGAAACAAATAAGGGGGCACTTAATAGAACCAAATTTTGACAAAACTTTCATCAAATAATTGCACAAAGAAAACCATAAATCAATTTGCAACAGAAATAAATGAAACAAAACTGTTTTAAGGAAAATGAAATTTTGGATGTCTAAAAAGAGGGAGGGGCACTTATAGGGTTGAATACGGTATAAGTGTTACTAATATATTTTGTATCAGGAATGAAGGAGATTTAGCTGTAGTTAGGATTCCCAGTAACACTATTAATTACAGGTGCTCCCTACTAATAGAGAATTTCTGATAGAACACAACAAGTCATTACACACACGAACGTATCTATAAAAAGATCCCCTCCCACCTCAAAACCACAACATACCGAGGTCTACGACATATACACACAGACAGCTCAATAGTAGGTCTGGCTCCACACAAAATCACACATTAATCCCTGCCAGCGTTAATTACCTGCTCAGCTAGGCAGCCATTCATACACTTACCGAGGTTGATAGATAGTTGTATGCCAACAAAAGCATGTTATGTAACACTTTGTTCTATTCTGTATTATGACAACTCGACAATATACACAACACCACATCTTATTTTGGCAGACAAACAAGCCTTACCGCATTTTTTTTCTTTTTTTACTTTAACAAAACTCGCTAATTTGCGAAGAAATAACAAGATGCCAAAAGGGTGTAGCTCATCACCCATTAGGCATACATTTGCATAAATAATGAGATGTACCAGGTAGTCTGCTGTAGAGGATAATTAATTCAGTTACAAAACAAGAGGCCCAGAGGGCCTGTATCGCTCACCTGGTTTGTAATGCCAAGTAATGTTCTGAATACAGGTTCATTGTTTCTTTTCTGAAGGAATTTTAATATTAACCTCTAAATCCCCTATTGGGCCCCACCCCTCCCGCCCCCAGGGGGTCAGAGCCAAAATTTATACAAGTTCTGTTCCCCTTCTTCCAAGGATGTTTATGGCCAAATTTGGTCACAATCCAAACAAAACTCTAGGACAAGAAGTGATTTATAGGATTTACCTCTATTTCCCCTATTGGGCCCCACCCGTCCTGCCCTCGGGGGGCCAGAGTCAAAATTTATACAAGTTCTGTTCCCCTTCCCCCAAGGATGTTTGTGGCCAAATTTGGTTACAATTCATGTAGAGCTCTAGGACAAGTAGAGATTTAAAGGATTTACCTCTATTTCCCCTATTGGGCCCCGCCCCTCCTGCCCCCTGGGGATCAGAGCCAAAATTTATACAAGGTCTGTTCCCCCTCCCCCAAGGATGTTTGTGGCCAAATTTGGTTACATTCCATTCAGAACTCTATGACAAGTAGCGATTTAAAGGATTTACCTCTATTTCCCCTATTGGGCCCCGCCCCTCCTGCCCCCGGGGGACCAGAGCCAAAATTTATACAAGTTCTGTTCCCCTTCCCCCAAGGATGTTTGTGGCCAAATTTGGTTACATTCCATTCAGAACTCTATGACTAGTAGCGATTTAAAGGATTTACCTCTATTTCCCCTATTGGGCCCCGCCCCTCCTGCCCCCTGGGGACCAGAGTCAAAATTTACACAAGTTCTGTTCCCCTTCCCCCAAGGATGTTTGTGGCAGAATTTGGTTACAATTCATGTAGAACTCTATTACAAGTAGCGATTTAAAGGATTTACCTCTATTTCCCCTATTGGGCCCCGCCCCTCCTGCCCCCGGGGGACCAGAGCCAAAATTTATACAAGTTCTGTTCCCCTTCCCCAAAGGATGTTTGTGGCCAAATTTGGTTACATTCCATTCAGAGCTCTATGACAAGAAGCGATTTAAAGGATTTACCTCTATTACCCCTATTGGGCCCCGCCCCTCCTGCCCCCGGGGGGTCAGAGCCAAAATTTATACAAGTTCTGTTCCCCTTCCCCCAAGGATGTTTGTGGCCAAATTTAGTTACATTCCATTGAGAACTCTACGACAAGTAGGGATTTAAAGGATTTACCTATATTTCCCCTATTGGGCCCCGCCCCTCCTGCCCCAGGGGGATCAGAGCCAAAATTTATACAAGTTCTGTTCCCCTTCCCCAAAGGATGTTTGTGGCCAAATTTGGTTACATTCCATTCAGAACTCTATGACATGTAGCGATTTAAAGGATTTACCTCTATTTCTCCTATTGGGCTCCGCCCCTCCTGCCCCCAGGGGATCAGAGCCAAAATTTATACAAGTTCTGTTCCCCTTCCCCCAAGGATGTTTGTGGCAAATTTTGGTTACAATCCATGCAGAACTCTAGGACAAGTAGCGATTTAAAGGATTTACCTCTATTTCCCCTATTGGGCCCCGCCCCTCCTGCCCCCGGGGGACCAGAGCCAAAATTTATACAAGTTCTGTTCCCCCTCCCCCAAGGATGTTTGTGGCCAAATTTGGTTACAATCCATGCAGAACTCTATGACTAGTAGCGATTTAAAGGAAATGTTGACGGACGGACGACGGACGGACGACGGACGCCGCGCCATGACATAAGCTCACCGGCCCTTCGGGCCAGGTGAGCTAAAAATGACATTTGTAGTAATGTGTACACACTGGGCCAGGTGAGCTAAAAACTGAAATTTTTAAGACTGCTTTCATATCTACGAATAACTTTGAAAGCATGGATGCATTGAGCCATTACAAGGGCATTTTTATTAAGTTTTACATACATTATAGACAAACAAATGAAATAAATTTTTTCCTTTATTTTGGCATGTGCTGGCTTAAGTTTACCACCTTTCCTTTAATATGATTTAGGAATTAAGGCTTTAAGAGCTAATCTCAGGACAGCCACGAAAATATGCATCTTGTAGGAGTCTAAGATGAGTTAATGTGTGATTTAGAAGACTGTGTTATATCCATGTTGTTTTACTCAATAGTAGATTGAACTTTAAATTATTTACAGTGCTACCTCACAGAAGCATGTTGAAAACACTGGCAAGAAATCCTCCTCTCCCCCCCACCCCTCAATCATTCTCAACTTGTTCGGTCGAACTAGTTGTCTTACGTCCTATAAATGACTTCCTGTATATGCTTGAATGTTAAGGAAGAGCAGGACTTCAGGGTATCAATACAGACTGATGTTTCTCTATCAATGGACAAAAGCTAGAGACTTTGCTCAAGGTAGATAAACGTATTTTTCTGAACAAACCTGTACAAATAATATCTTATTTCTGGATAAATATTTAAACTTGATAAACAGTCGCACTGTACTTACTACACAATATTGTACTGGATGATATCTGTAAGGTCTGCGAGTTTCCATCAGCCTTCTTAAACACAGCACGGAAAATCATTCGAGCTTTAGTGCTCTTCTTCTTTGCTTTGGTAAGTCCTATTCTTTGTTCGACATCCGCATTTCTCAACTTCAATATCCCAACATTGTCGATCCTGGAAATAAAAGCATGTTTAACTAATTCATCCCTGTAATTTGATTATGGCCAAATCTAGCCTTTTATTAAGAAAATCCTTAATGTGTCTTTAGGGGTAACCGAGTTAAATACGAGTGTATAGAATAACAAGAGGTCCATTGGGCCTGTATCACTCACCTGTTTCAGGCTAAGAACACAAGCTACCAATTTGAAGGCTTTAGAATTGAACTTAATATATTTAATTCTACCGACAAATTTTAAAGAATTTGCTATAATTCCCCATGGGGCCCCCGCCCCTCTGGCCCCTGAGGGAACAGCTCCACTATTTATACAAAACTGGTTTCACATAACCCAAGTAAGCGTCAGACTAAATTAGAACAAAATCTCTTCATTCCTACAGAACAAGACGTATTTTAAAGAATTTGCTATATTTTCCTTATTGGGCCCCGCGCCTCAGGCCCCTGGGAGGCCAGACCCACTGTATCTACTAAATTGGTTCCCCTTTATCCATTGAAGCTTCAGACTAAATTTGAGCAAAATCCCTTCATTCCTACAGAAGAAGAAGGATTTGAAAGAAATTGCTATATTTCCCCTTTTGGGCCCTGCCCCTCAGACCCCTGGGGGCTAGGGTCACTGTTTACACACGATTGATTCCCCTTCACCCCAAGGAAGCTAGTAAGAATGACTAGTAGGTATTTTTGTGAAAAGATGAAGGACGCCGGACAACGGACGCCGCACCATTACATAAGGTCACTGGCCCTTTGGGCCAGGTGACTAAAAAATATTGATACATGGCCATGGTCTCGTGACTCCTTGATTAATTTTGATATATATGCGTGCTCAGTCCATCTGATTCAATTGTACATATTAGAATCTGGGCAGACCAGCATAGTCCATGGCTAGCTATCTGCACATTATCACATTGATTTATTGTATGGTGACTTATGCCTTCATTGTGAGGGAGATATTAAGCTTTATGTGCCGTAGGCTTGGCACCACAGATACCTACATGGCCGTCATATCATTAGCTGGAGTGAGGTCCATTTCTATAACAGTTGTTCCGTCTATATCCCTTTCTCGTGCTGGTGTTGAATTTTTCCCACATACACGACAAGCCTGGTAAAATCCATGGGGGCGGATAGTTTTCCCTGCATCATTCCCAATGAACACTTGTAACACTGCAGAGTCTGTATTTCCATAAAGCTGAAAAATAAGACCCATGAAAATGTATTTTCAATAAGATTTGTTTACAATACATAAATACCTCTTCCAACGTAAACCAAATTGTGATGGGACAGGATGGGAAAAAGTACAGTACAGTATGGGACAGATATTTTGAGAGCTTGAGTTTCCAACATAATTCATAAACCATTAGTTATTTTGAATAGAAATTACAATTTTTTGTTTTTTTTTGTTTTTGTAACTTAAAGCAAGTGGTAATATAACTACATATGTATACCTTGACCATTGGGTGCCCGTCCTGAGAGCGATTTTTGACTGCTCCCCGGCTACCCTCAGTAAGGTAGCGAGCTCGGTGTTGTTCTTCCGGCTGGTGGAGAATCTGAAGTTCGTAGCCACTAGATCTGGCGGGGAAGTTTTGGTTCAGGCTCGGTTCCTTTACTCGTTTACTGTGAGTCTGTGAGCGGGTAACAACCACACCCTTAGGTGGGGGCATATCTGCATCTTCTGGTGAACTAAAAATATACAAACATTCTTGACATGTACACATCATCACAAAATTCCTTCATGCTCAATAAGCAAATAAAAACAAAAACAATAAATGACATATATTAGTATTTTGTATTTGCATGTTACAGAGTTATCTGTCCTTGCAGATAGGTATTGATTCTGATGGCATGTGTTTGCGAGCATAACGTCACACTTTCCAGAGATACCTACCCACATGAAAGGCAACTCTGTAATATGCAAAGATGGAATAAATTTATAAATGTCAATTCTTTTTCAAAACGATTTAAAATTTTTAATTAATTGTTAATTTCCACCAAACAATATCAATCCATAAAATACTTAAGATGTCTGTCATATGTATTGTAGCTGTACTGCCAATATTTTAATAGAGTTATTTCATTTTCCTTGTAAATTGTGACAATATTTTTCTTTGATTTGATTTCAATGATATTGTATCTGATGTACCAGCACCAATATACTTACTGTATGATTGACTGAGGACTGTCGTTTTTTATACTCCCAACATTAAATAAATCTGTATCACTTTCTTGCTTTCCGAATTTTTGAAACACAAACTTTGGATTAGCAGCATCTGCATCAAACACTTTAGAAGCATCACTTTGGTCTATTGTAGTCACACCTATTTCTGTATCAGCACCCATTGTCAACC
The DNA here is from genome assembly GCF_041381155.1 of Argopecten irradians. Lineage (NCBI taxonomy): Eukaryota > Metazoa > Mollusca > Bivalvia > Pectinida > Pectinidae > Argopecten > Argopecten irradians. The sequence continues at coordinate 36,122,365 of NC_091135.1, forward strand.
CTTTTGGTTCATCACTGATATTCCAAACTATGTCCTTAAAGGGATGTAAAGGCAGCTCGTGATCAGAGTCTATCCTCACGCGATTAGTCTGATTGATCAGGGTGGCTTGTGTGTTTGGGTCTGGGTTTGGGGACGACAAAGATGAAGGTGAGTCAACATTGGGGTAATCGGGACTTGATATATTTGTATCTGGACTACTGGTGTTTGTCAAATCAAAGTAATCTGGTTGATTAGTTTGTGTGAGCAACTGATGAAGAACAGACCCTGAAGTCCGGGGTTCTGTTTGTTTTTTAATCTCATCACTACTCAAAGTACCAAACGTGGGAACTTCCGAATGTGGATAGGCGAAGGATTTCTCCTGTTGTGGCACATCAGACATGGACAATAATGGGTTTCCATGTTCCACATTATCCGTGCAAAAACTTTCCGCCGGAGAAGTCACAACACTAAATGAGGACTCCACAGAATTATGAACATTGAATGAAGCATTAGGGCTAGTGAAATTCTCCGTCTGACTTTGAATGCTAAAAGGTTTATCACTTGTTGGACTTGTATAGACAGACACAGGAATACTGGTAGAGGAAACGTTCTGTCCCAGCTGCTGCTGAGAAATGTCCATGTTCATGCTGGCAGGGAGATGGGGTGGAGTCAATGTGACCTCCATCTTGGAGGGGGATGAATGTGTAAATGAGGGAGATACAGGAGACTGGACAGTACTTGTGTTGGCGAGAGTTCTCACCGGAGAACATGTGATATCACCTGAAGTCGGTAGTGGGTTGACAGGAGATGGAGGGTTATACACAGATTCTATCTCCGTTTGTGGGTTGTTGTTAGATAACTGCTGGAACAGGTCAAGCTTCACAGTCTGGAGATCCATAGGAATTATCCCATTACTGGATAGGCCGTTTCTCAGTGTGTCCTGATCCGAAGATGATACTACAAAACAAATGCACACTATCTCAATACATTTCAATATCAAATCAATACTTATACCAGTAAATCCATTATTCTAATATTACAAAAAACCTTCTCCCAATTCAAGAAGGGATGGAATAAAAATAAGATAAATATTCTGTTCTTAATCTAATTTATCAAGCAGTAGTTTAAAACCTTGAATATATTCATAATCTACATACATACCGTCAAATTCAACCCAATAAGCATCCTTGAACCTATAAGCACCTCTCCCCTTTTTGAGACCTCATTGCAATAATGCCAGCTCATAGGGCCAAAACTGTTTAAACTGCATAGGTTTGCATTGTTTCGTCTTATATAAGCGTCTTTTCATTTATTGTTTTCTTCAATTTTTTTAAATGTCCTGAGAGCTTATTGGGTCGAATACAGTACTTTTAATTAAATACAGACTAAAACTATGAACACTGTGTAGCTTTCTCTATTTGATTTCTTTTGCAACTTGATTGATGGCTTACTTTGTGCAATATTTTATTGAAAAGGTAGCCCATATTTGGCTCCTTCAAAAAAGTGCCTTGATCGAGTACTTATTGGGTCAAAAATGGTACATTATATGAAATTTAAAAAAATAGAATTTTAAATAAACATAGATTTAACAAATCAATTACTATTGGACTCGAACAAAATCAAACTCATTTTAACTCATTTTTTTTCCACAAAGACTGCCATATGTTCCATATGTACATGTACATTTGCATGTAACTGCAATATAGTGGTCAGGCAGTGGGACTGTCCGCACAGTTACAGATGTCTAAGGAACTTTATAAATTAGTTCTTATCAATAGAAAATCAAAAGGTTTAAGGTATCCTAAGAGAAGGGAAATGGAAATTATCATGGGTATAAAAGTTTTGCTACATTTATATTGACATGATTTGTCAATTTTACATGCCAGTATAGTAAAATGTTATTATCAGCCGGTCCTGTACTGGGTACATATACTGATTCATGATCACGACAATGACAAATAAAACATCACTGGTTTATAATTTCCTAAAATCGAAAAAGCAGTAAAATTGTTTGCCTTGCACCAAGTACCATACAATAGTATCAAACAAAGTTGATTTATGTGTATACTGATAGCCAAGCATCTATTTATAAAGTCTCTGATTAACTCTGGTTCAATTCCAGGTCAGTAACAAGGCTCGGGTCATCTGTACTCTTCACTCAGGCCGATATATTTATAAAACCAGGTAACCAATGACCAGTCCAGCACTAAGGTATGAGGATTGTCCTTAAACTAGGTCAACACTAAACATAAGGTCAGTGTTCCCAGATGTGGGTGCAGGATTTGTTAACTGGACATACAATATATCACATTGACCTGTATATGTATTTATTGATAATCGTTTGTTTCTAGTCTTAACGATATAACTTGTTAGAGACCAAATTATGTTGTTCAGGGTAGGTCAACCGCTGCAAATTATATCAGGTGTATACCCATGAAATGATGCATACGTTTTACATTTAATTTTTTATTGTAACGGCCCGATGCCCTTCAACATATGTCAGGTTTTAGAAGTGACAAAATGCCAGAGTACACAACGAAAAATCACTGACCCATGCACGATTGAATCATTGCCTTTTCACTACTGCTCACATATGGGTTTCAAACTCCAGCAGTGAAAGACTAGAGGGAAAACGTCACACACCTTCACCACTTGGCCTACACAGCCCTTAAATGGTTTCTACTGGATAGCTACACCTGTATACTTGATTTGTATAGGCTGCAATATTATCAGTTGGGATCAATGTCTACAGGCAGACAGCTGCACATTTAGGCATATTAATATGCACACAAAGATGTGTATATGTAAAGATCTGTACATTTAAGACACTTTCACTTACCTCAAATTAAATGCAGATTAAAACTTTGTAAAACATATAAATTTCTCTATTTGTAATCTTTTGAAAATTAATTTACAGCTTACTTCCTGCAATGATTTTCTGAAAGGTTAGTCCTTATTCAGTCCTCTCAAGCTCTCCTTCATATTTTTTATTGGGTCAAATATGGTATATGTCTCCTAAAAGAAGGCGTACTTCTGAAACCTTCATAAACTCATCAGAAATTTTCTCCCCAAAATGACATCAAGTTCTGAATGTAAATTTGCTTAGGTGTTGAATATGCATTATATTATGTGCATAAAGCAAAGTGAATGTTTTTGTCCATTTACATGTATTACATTTGTGTACCTCGTAACCTGTTGTACTTTTGTTTTATTGTCTAGCCGGCTGTCATTTCTGTATCAACATACAAAACAAAAATATCAATAACTGTGGGAACATTGTACAAACGTACAGGTTGGCCACTTCCGGACCAGCACTTGAAAGAACTTTTATACTACAGTTTATATGTACCTAGATGTACCAGATCATTCTATTTTGTTAATCACACATTGCACAATTCACATGTACATTAACGAAAACTGTCTTAACCTTACAATTAGGAAGTTGAGACATTTCACTAATACAGTAAAACTTAAGCTTTAGCGACCACCTCCATAAGTAGACCATTTTTCTACGGTCCAAAATGATCAATTTCAATTCTACCTGCCTGTAAGATAATTTTCTCTGTCCCTTGTGTGGTCTTTATAGACAGATTTGATTCTATATGCCTGATGGTATTATGCCTAGCCAAAAACGACAAGGTATCACTCCTTCAGAGCACTATAGTCCCATAATTTATATTGTTGAGTATGCTATTATCAATTTTACAGTGACATAATGTTTAAGAGTTTGTATTGTAGCTCTGCTTTAATTTTTGGCAATATCATACATAAACAGGTAAGGCCAAGCTTATACCTAAAGCACAAGCTAGTGTATATATGTATTATCTAATTTCATAACAGTCTTTAAATGTAAATCAACTTAATTCACATTTCCTATGTTAATTCCATAAAATTCCTTTTCAATACATTTTTAATGGTTCTAGAAAAAAACAAAATTTGATGGGAACATTTCAGAGTTATCGTGCATAAAACGTATAAACACAAAAGCACATGTACACGAACCATAAACACTTATCTTAATTCTGATCTGTTGAATGTAAAAATAGCCTTAAAATCACTCTAAATTAGCTCTAGATCTCTTTTCTATGGCATGTTTACAAAATGAAAATCGCAATTCAGTGTCAATTTTTACTTTTCTCATTTATTAAGCAAACATTTTACACTGTATCTTAAATAAGGTTATGAAAATACAGAAGATCTATACATAAATTAAATGAAAAGAAATGAAATTAAATAGCCTTTTTAAAGATGCTCCACCGCGTACAAATGGTATATTTTCAATATCAAAAACAGGAGGAGACGATTTAGTATTTTTCTCCAGTTACAAAAGTTACATACTTTACACCATTACCACCGTTAAAAAGTTTGAGCTTCTAATTTTGATTCAAGTTAAAACTATGAAAAATAATTAATTGCATCCCGAAAAAATTCTGTGGCACTATATCCTATATGGAATGAAGTACTGATTGCACATGACCAATGGCAATATAAATTATTACATATTATTTTTTGTTTCAATTAGGCATATATATACACGATTAAACACCAATTATTGTTCAAATGAAGAATATCATTTATGCTCTGTCGGCGGTGGAGCATCTTAATAAATGAGTCATATGAATTTCTTTATGCAATTTTGTATATTGTAAATCTACATGAAAAATGTTTATAATAAAAGACTTAATGTTTAACATGACAATCTAAATTTGTATGGCCAGCTCCTTATAATTAATGTACTAAAATCATGATTGAATATACATCATTTAGCTTTGACAAGTATTTGTACATTACAAGATACGTTGATTCATTGTTTGAATTTTTCGATTCAATGTTTGAATTTTTCCACATTTACGGTAATCAATCTAATCATTACACTTATATCACTGTCCTGACCCGTAGAGATGTTAATTGCCATTCCAGGGATAATATCCTTAATGTCTCTAAATGTATATATATGCCATTTTGTGTTCCTGGTTATGTTATAAATTTTGTTTTCTATGAAAAATATGGCGTTAAAATCTATAAACATGAGAAGTTAGAGAGGGCTTCATTTAAGTTGGAAATCTTGTGCCCAATCCCACTGTATAATATATCAAACAAAATATATTTAAATCAAGCTCCACTCCTGCGTATAAACATTACCGTATTCCACCAAATAAGCGCCGTCCCCCTTTTTGAGGCCTCAATTTCAATTGTCCACACATAAATAAAGACCAAAACTACACAAAGCTGTCTAGATTTGCAATAATTTCGTCTTATCAGAACCTTTTTATTTTTTTCAATTTTTTAAACGCCCTGGGCACTTATTGGATTGAATACGGTGTATATATAGCTAGCCATGGGACGATCAGATGGTTTATTATATTACCAGTAACCCTCCTGACCTGATCATACCATAAGGAGATGTTTAGTTTCAAGTTACATTAAGTATGTGACTTCACCGATTGATCAGTGAAGGATATGTATGCCTTAATGCGCATTAAACTCATACTTTAAAGGACATTAAACAGTCAAAGAAACATTTAATTTCCACATACAAACAACAGAGCATGTACCACAAGATTTTTTTTTTTAATTATATCAACAACATCTTACATCTGTACACCGACACCTGACCAGGAATGTTAATGAGCTTGTATGGCAAAGGTGTCTTTTTATACCATATTAATGTACATTCCAGCATACATACTAATGGACTAAAAATCACTAGCTATATGTGTGTGTTACAGCTGGTCATGTGTATAATACAGCTGTACTATTGTAAGGGGTTGGGATATTTTGTGTATGGAAGGGGGGTAATATTGTGTTAAATGAGTTGTGTTTAGATGGCGTTGTTGTAATTAAATGGTTTGGTTTAGATATTCTGGGTCTTCTGGATAGAGGGTTTGTACATTATAAGATGGATGGTTTCATTGGAATCACAAGAGAAATGAGAATAGTGCAGGTCAATATCTCTGAGAGAGGGGTCGGAATATTGTGTGTATGTGGGGAAGGGGGGTGAGGGTGCCAGAAAATATTGTGTGTATGTTAGAGGGGGGGATATATGGCACATTACAGAGAGGGTAGATCTTAAGGTAGTTCCATACTTTTGAAAACTGCGACAATTCATATGATGCTAAACCAGAAACTGCAGTGGTTGTTTTGAATTTCCAGAATGGCTTTCAATAAGCTCCGACATTCCACTTGGGAATTTTTTTTATTAGGTGAAAATTGTCTATGTTAAATCATTACATAAATCAAATAAAAGCAATTTTAGGGGTGAAAATACGGCAAAACACGATATTTACATATAGAAACAGTCTTAGGAAATAGAGAAAATTAGTTAACAATTGTAAAAATACAATTACAAAAATACAATTGCTTTGTATATTGTTCTATCGTTAAAAATTTTGGACAAACAATCAACAGGATTGAGACTACATTCACCCTAATATTACTGAAAACTTAATTTTATGAATATTTCTATTTTTGGCCAGCAAATTTGCACGGATGGTAATATTTCATATATCTCATAAAGTAGTTCGAGAACACCGTTTTTCTTTACAGATTTGAAATCTGCATGAAAAATGCAAGAAATAGGACCTAATAGAAAAAAATGACATGGGTTTTCTTAAAAGTATGGAGCTACCTTAACTACTTGACCCCAGCATGGTGATCCATAATGATCAAGTCCTTCTATTATTTTAGCGTTTGAATTTAAAGAGTTCAAATGTGTTTTCAGGAGTGAATGTATTAGAAGAGTTCTGTTCAGATGGTTGGTTTGTGATTGCTTGAGGGTGTCTTCTGGATACAGGGTCTGGACATTACAGGATGTTTTTTTTTTCTTGTAAATCGTAAGTGAAATCAAAGTAGTGCAGTGAAAGGAATATATTTAGCGGTAGGGTGTATTGGGTAAAATGTGAGGTGGGGTGGGTTTGGGGGTGTTAGGGGGGGAACTCGAAGGAAGGTGGTGGTTGGAGTATTTATGTACATACCTGTATTGATGGTGTTATGTTGGGCTTCCACTGGTAGATTGCTGCTACAGTGATCTGGGGAGACAGAACCATGACTAATTATATATAATTAATCCTATAATAGACTTAACACACATACACCATACAAACAGGCTTACAATCAAAGTACTGAAAGTACTACTGGGCCTTCATATAAATTATACCAGGGATAGGTTGTTTGACTTCAGATGGATAACGGATATTTGAATTAAGGTACTGGACTTCAACACCAAATTTCAAATATCCATTTTACAACACTATTGGTAGTACCGTAGGTACTGGCAGTTAGGGTTGTTTTCTAATGATTCGTCAGTCACAGCCAGAGCCATTTATCATATTTCATGATCAACATAGGTAAAGACAAGAGACACTAGATTTACATATTCCCAACAAAATGACGTGTAAAATGATGTGTAAAATAACATCATATCATGACTATGACACCTGGTAAATGTATAATGATATACACCACAAGAAATGTAAAGTATGGCTGAATTATAGTAATTTTGTTTTACAAAATTAAGGTACGGGTATATGGATCTCCTAATGATAGATATCCTGGTTTATCTCATTTACAAGGAAGCCAAAGATTCTATTTATCTCGCCCTAAGGGGAAGAATTTTCAGTTCAATATTTCTTCCTCAACTTTTGCATCCTGTTCAACTAAATGCATATGTCTGATATTGGCATGTACATTGTATTAATATATATTCTACAACAATGTTGATTTATCTGAAAATGTATACAATTGTAGTACATTTCTACTATTGTTGTTGTCCCTTGTCCAACACACTGAGATTGCTTATAAACATCAATAAATTCGTAAAGTAAATCTGTGTGCAGTATATACCGTATCTGAACAAATCAGTGTCCAGGGCACATAAAAAATTTTAAAGATGAAGAGATGCTTTAGGGCTATATAAACCTTTCACAAAATTATTGCATAGAGTAATTATAAGTCATTACTTAATTTGCAAAAGAAAACAAATAGAGAATTAAAAGCTTGCATATTTTACATAGTTTAAGTCTAATATCTGTATTTAATAGCTTTTTACGTAGTTTAAGTCTAGTATCTGTATCTAATAGCTTTTTACGTAGTTTAAGTCTAGTATCTGTATTTAATAGTTTAAGCCTGTATTTAAATCTTTATGTGAAATTGAGGATCCAAAAGGAGGACAGGGGGGCTTATTGGGTCAAATATGGTATACTAAAGAATGAAAACCTTGTACTTTCATAAATCTATAGCATGTGTGGTACCTTCTGTGTGAAAATGCAATGCATGTAATGCATTACTTACATCAAATAAGTTGTTAATTATTGAAAGTAGAAACTGCTAGCAATAAATCTGATTGACTTTGAACTATAGCAGAAAATGATATATTGTGTATCAAAGTCTGTTAATTAGATCTAGACTGATCAAGGACATACACGCACAGCACATTAATAAGTAAAATACCCTTAATTACATACTGGACTACAGTGTGCATTTATATGTAAAGATATTGTACATAGGTATTAGAGATTAGGCCATCCTTACTCAAGTGACCTCAGGGTTAATGGGATATTTGTTTCACCAAACTTGATGGAAACCATAGCTCAAGCTGAATTTTTATCTCACTTCACACATGTCTAATACTAATATACATGTATCGCAGAACTGAAGAGCTTTCACACAAACTTCTACTTGGTGCATCTGATCATACATTACACTTAGTTTAATGCTCAACAATTCAGAGTAAAACTTGGAACTTGTTAATGACCTCCAAATCAGGGCAATTTATATCATTAATTAGGACTTTGAGAAAAAGGAGGATCGAGTGAAAAAGAACTGGAGGTTATAATGTCATGTACATTACATGAACCTTCACACATGCACACATACATAAAATTAATTTAATTCCTTTCAGATATTTTGATGAATTAGCATTAAACACCTATATTTTTCAATTGCTAGAAGAGAGAACAATAAATATCGGACATAACTTACAATCACATTTAATATTTCATTGTATGTGACCATTTTTTTTAAAATTCAATATCTTACAAATTCTTAGCATATCTTTTTTGTTCTTTCAAAATCAGCCATGATCCAACTGTATTTGAACATTAGACATTCAACAGATACAGTTAAGTGCCCTCATTATCTTTCATCTGAAAACCATACAAAGCTGATCTGGAGTTTGTGTATGGCCGAGACCATTAGAGGAGTTTGTGTGTGCCAATATTCTAACTGATGCATTCTTATATACAGTAGATCATCTACCAGTAAATATATACTCCACTGCCAACACTTGAGACTATATATCTAGTGAATAAGCAGGTGGGGAAAGGGTCAGTGATTTTCTAACCTTGCACTGAGGCCTCATCCCTTTTTCATTTGGAAAATACAGTGATTTTGCATGCAGGTGCACTAGTCGTGTTAAACATTCAATTCAGTCGTTTATTCTTAAAAGATTTTTATGCCAGTTGGTGAACTGACAATTACTGATTATGTCACATATTAACGTATGTCTTAAAGTAACTCACGGTATAGAAAAATAGAAAATACAAGATAGAAGAAATTTCTCAGGACAAAGAGGCCTTTTGTTATAACTTATATTTGAACCAAGCTAACTCTTCAATCTTTAACCCATATGGACTAACACTTTGACCTCTGGTATTTTGGCCACAATGTCATTCCACTGCACAAACCAATTAAATGACAGATTCTTTAATTCCTAACAAAGAAGAAGATGCCTTAACTTAGAGAGACCCAACTGAGTGACAAACCAAAGGAAAGTATATATGTCTTATTGAAGAAAGATGATTATTACAAGCCACCCCTTTGGATCAAGTTAAGGGGCAGCAACAGGTTCATTCCTGATTCTAAGCTTATAGGTCAAAGATATCTCAGTCAGTGCAGTCTTTTAGCTATCCCGACTCAGTACTTATTATATATATAATCAACTAACTAAATTAGTGACTTAATCATATTTATTTGAAGCTACAAACCTCCATTGTTAAGACTGGAGGCAGGCTGTACAGTACCGTTGTTAGAATCATACTGGTTTATCATCTTCAGCAAATCATGACTCATTCCCGATTCCATGTTGATTCCACCTGTCATAACAGATTGTAATCGGCTTTATATAAACTTACATTCATACATAACTTTTTAAGTGTTTCATTATATACACTTATCCTCCAAAAGTTCTGTTAAACATGCAGTTTTACAAATATACTTAAAGTACAGAAATATGTAAACTTTTTTAATACAGACATCAGCATATAAATTATTTCTCAAAGTATTTATCTTCTCTAACCCATTAATTATTTTTTCAAGAGTTTTCTAAGAGATAAATTGCCAGTCAATTTTAACATATGAGCTTTTTGAGGGCAGTGTATATAATTTGATACCGTGGCTAAATCTGTACCTTACTTGCAAGCAGAACATCATTTAAAGACAACGTAGTGTAGTATATTTTCCTCATTTGATGAAAAATGAATTAAGGTTAGAATGGAGAAAAAATTAAAATGAAGAATTTTACAATTCAAAGACCACACTAACATTTAATTGGTCTTTAAATCATGCAGAAATTCTGGAAATGAATTGTGTGTCGTCTAGGTTTAAATTAACCATTTTTTCAAGTTATTTCTTAATCCACCCACTAATGACCTATTTTGTTGGCTTCAAGTTTTATATGCTTATAAATGTACAGAGCTGTATAGAGCAGCATGTCCTGGCAATACATCTCAGTTGTTACATTTAGTTAGCCTAGCCAAGTAATTGTGTGCTTGCATAAAATTTATGATTATCAAGCTCAACATGTACGTAGTTCAGTCATGATCATTACTTTCAAGAGAACACTCACAGTTTTGTTTCGATCTTAAAGGCATGTATGCATGAATCTTACATTGATTTGCTTACAATTACATTTGGAATATTGTTTTATTAATTTTATTTTAGAAATCTGATTCATTGAAATCAATCCACATCTAATTATTGATGGTACTGTAAAATCCATCTTTTTCTGCTTTATATAGTTATCAGATTTTATTCTGTGAATAAATAAAATGAAATTTTATAAAATGAATATAAAACAATGCACATTTGCCCACATATTAAACTGACCCTTTCAGCCATATGCATGTCATAAATATTATAAGACACATGTGTAATATTCTGTGACATCAACAGAAAATTATGTCCACAGTTATTTTTGACATTATGTGTCTGACGTGCTTAAGTGGAAAAGTATGTGAGTTAGTGAAGTTATTTTGACAACGAATTCTTCCCTGTTAGCTATATGTTGCTAATAAATAATTAATGTCAACATTAATTGGGAAACCGATGATGGTACATTATTATAATTCTTTGGAAAAAGTCTTCCAAGTATTTAACTTGAATCTTGATTCCAAGCTAACATTACATTAAGAGCATACAATTAACTCAAATAAATTTGACCTTGACCTTTGACTTAGTAACCTTGGCCCATGACCTTACCTTTGGACAGTCAACTCCTTGTTTAATTCTGAACAACTTTGCATCATAATGTTATAACAAAATGTTTATCAGTTAAGAGCAACAACATTGTGATTTTTTTAAATGTTAAAATCCAAGATGGCCGATTTTTTAATTTAATTTCAGCCTGAAAAATTACCAAGCAGATCTAGGATGGATGGGGAATCATCATGTAAAATATGGGGAAAATACTCCACTCCCTTCCATCATTAATGTGCAAAAGAAAAAAAACGGACAGACGGACGGACGGACAGACAGACAGACGGACGGACAATCTGATTACTATAGGGCACCCGCATCTCGATGCGGGTCACAAATTATTATGACATCACAAGTAATTATGATGTCACAAGTAATTATGATGTTCATGGGTAATTAATTCATGATGTCACAAGTTATTATAAATTTCCAAGTTTTCAAGTTTTTTAATTTTCCAAATGCAATAGTGAATACAGCATATAGGTTTTACAAATACATAATACAATAATCATTGTTATGTTTCAAGATGGCGGAGGATAATTCCGATATACTTCATAACAAATGACAAATATATGAGTATGATATACTACTGCAGCTTAATGAGAATTTTCATTTTTTTTTTTCTGTTGCCTGGATCAAATCCAATAAATTGTTATTCCAATTTCTAACTTCACAAGTAATATGATGAGTTGATGACCTCAGGTAATTATGATAACCTCAGGAACTAATGACACCTCACATGTAATTATGACACCACAGGTAATTAATTATGACGTCACAGGTGATTATAACACCTGATTGTCTTGGGAGATGGAGACATATGCTCATATCACATCCAACTCCGAGCTGGATTTTACCCCTTTTATAGAATAGAGAAACAATTAATTGATGTCTCTATCTTTTCATCTAGTCACTAAGATAAAATAAAACTTAATCAATTATACTAAAAAAGCCAAAGCTAAACTGTCGAAATATTAGACTAACCCATGTTAGCTACAATATTCTAACTTTGTTTTGTATCAAAATATCTTCTAAAATGAAAAAAAAAATGTCAAACTTAATTAATGAATGTTTAATATTGTTTACATGCTTAACTTAAGTTAACTCTAGCTTTGTACTCGGACTAAGAAAGTCGTTCAAACAAAATGTAAACAATGCCCGAGGTGGTTTGTTTACTAGAAAGACTACGGTACCGTCTGTCTGGGTCACATCGTCCAAGTCACATGAAATAACGGTGACCGCGTGATTTCGATACCCGGGATGAACTGTGCCCCGACCGCCGTCACTGCATCATTATTGGCAAAAATAACAAGCACACACTAATTCACAGAGCCAGTTTCGTTCCTGCAGACAGGTAGGTTAAACTAAAATTCGCCAATGCTATGGCGAGCTGCCAAAACACGAATACAGCTAAATGGGCGCCATATTGGTTTTTAGTATTCTGTACGTACCTTGTTTTATGAATTTTAACACTTTTTCTCTTGTTTCTCGTAAGACAGTTTCTTGATGTGACTCAGATGGCATAACTTAATGATGTTTTCGATTCAATTTGTAAATACCATGGCTGACAGGGGGTGGCGAATGTTCTTTTACTTGTCAACAGTGGCCTCAATCCCATTTCCGAACAACCCGTACTAGCTTCTGAATACATTAACCATTCTTTGTGGGATATGGCCCAGTCCTCCATTTTGATTGGTCCCTTGCTAGCATGTCATTACGCACTTGGCCCAGATACTGACCAATCAACGACCAGACTCCTTAATGAACGGTGAAGGTCGTTTTATCTATTCATAACTTTTGATGCTAAAGTTACAATACACAAAATATACGCGGACTTTATAAATAGAGACAGTTAATAAACCTATTGTTATTATGGGTTACGATAAGTGATTCTATATAAAACTGTCAAAAAAAGATTTCTAGAAATAATAAGAGATATAGAACTCTCTGAATGTGTATATGATCCTTTCAAATTAAATAATCGGACTCGGACCAGTTAAAAATTCAAATAAAAAATAAGACACTAGAGGCCTAAACACGGACAATTCACTGTTTTTTAATGTAGCTTCATGTATATATTATACAGATATTTATTATAATGTGTCTTATAGACCAGCTAAACTATATTGTCTAATGAAATTGATGTAGCCTACATTTGCTCTACACATTGTATAAAAACAGTTGAACAGCCTACAGGACTGAAAATCGACCCAAGTTATTTTCATACTTACAAGTATAATAAGTGTTATAAGTTAATAACGCAGGGCTTTAGATCGAAATCCCCGTAATACATGTAATTCCACGTAATTGCGCATACATTAATTGTACCTTCTTGATCTGCGGTAAAACTATATATCAAATCCATGCCATTACCAATCGAAACCTGGGACTACTATAGGCCTAATTTTCAATATTTAACAAAAAAAAATACATTTGTAAATTGTCAATTTATGTTCTTACTAGACACAATGAAATCATTTATCAACTATATATATATTCTATGTTTTTTTATGTGGAAATAAGAAGAGACAGCGTAATTTATAATATACAACGTATATTTAAGGGGACCTCTTTGAACAATGGCATATAGAACAGTACACAATCATAATCCCCTATTAAATAATTAATACAGGTTACAGGTTACTTTGCTGTGTTAGCCTAATCCAACCGAGCAGACGTGTACATGTACATATTAATGAAACGCACTCAAATATAGATTATATAGAACTCATTAACCAATAATGTAATTGGTAGGTATTTAAAGTCGGTATATGATTGGACCTATTTTAATTGCCTAATGTTATCACGACAACGTAATTTGATAAACCAAGTTTTTATTTTTCTGACCGAAGGTCAGGATGACCTATTGTCATCGTGTTTCGTCCGTCGTCGTGCGCCGTCCGCCGTCCGCCGTGCGTCGTGCGTAAGACTATTTATACAAAAGCCTACTCCTCCTTAACCCTTGAGCGGATTACATCCATATTTGGTGTGAAACATCATTGGGGAAGGACAATCATATTCTATATAAATGAGCCTGGTCCGACCCCTTGGGGCTGAGGGGTGGGGCCCCAAAAGGGCAAATTTTCTTAATTTTAGCTTTAAAATCCTACTCCTCCTTCATCCTTGGATGGATTTCATCCATATTTGGTGTGAAACATCATTGGGGAAGGACAATCATATTTTATATAAATGAGCCTGGTCCGACCCCTAGGGGCTGAGGGGTGGGGCCCCAAAAGGGCAAATTTTCTTAATTTAAGCTTTAAAATCCTACTCCTCCTTCATCCTTGGATGGATTTCATCCATATTTGGTATGAAACATCATTGGGGAAGGACAATCATATTTTACATAAATGAGCCTGGTCCGACCCCTAGGGGCTGAGGGGTGGGGCCCCAAAAGGGCAAATTTTCTTAATTTTAGCTTTAAAATCCTACTCCTCCTTCATCCTTGGATGGATTTCATCCATATTTGGTGTGAAACATCATTGGGGATGGACAATCATATTTTATATAAATGAGCCTGGTCCGACCCCTAGGGGCAGAGGGACGGGGCCTAAAAAGGGGAAATATTCTTAATTTAAGCTTTAAAATCCTACTTGTCCTTCATCCTTGGATGGATTTCATCCATATTTGGTGTGAAACATCATTGGGGAAGGACAATCGTATTTTATATATATGAGTCTGGTCCGACCCCTAGGGGCTGAGGTGTGGGGCCCCAAAAGGGCAAATTTTCTTAATGTTAGCTGGCCCACTTCCTGTTTTCAGATTTCGGTCTCCAATCTCAATGAAAATTGGTCTATAGGGGTTTAAATTAATGCCGAACAACATGCAAACATTTTCATTAAGACTTTGGTTTTCCAAGATGGCCGCTGGCCCACTTCCTGTTTTCAGGTTTCAGTCTCCGATCTCAAGGAAAATTGGTCTATAGGGGTTTTAATTGATTCTGAAGGGGAACTTTAGGTGAGGACAATCATATTTTATAAAGGACCGAGCTAAGACCCATGGGGATAGTATGGCGGATGTCCAAAATGGAAGCTTTGCTGAAATTTGACTTTAAAATCCGTAAATGGGTTACAACTATATATGGATGAAGGGCTACCAAGTTTATTCAACGAATGAAATTTACCTATTTCAGAAACTTACATATTCAACTAAGGAGTTCCTTGTATTGTTTATATTAATCGTTAACCAATACTTTATACTGTGACTTTGTTGTTTTGTGCAATGAGTCAGATGACCGTTAAGGCCCATGGGCCTCTTGTTATTTTTCCCACCATTTTTCCCCGGTGGCAAATTTTTACTGTTCATTCAAAATTATATTTCCGGATCAAAATGAAATATGTTTCATTAACATTGCTGAAATGTCGAGACATCGAGAAACAATCAATTGATAGTAATAAAGTAAATTAAAGTTACATCAGTAAATAAGAACATAGAACTCTCGTAGCTAATTTTCTACACTTATCCGGCTTTTCGCATTATTTATTACCAGAGACCTTTAGATTCCATCCAAACCCGCGAAAGAATGGTCAAAAATAAGAACTGGTACCGTTGTGCACTTCTTAAAATGTCACATTTTCACGTGTACCATTTAATTTGTTGTCGTTTTCTGGTTACATGTATTTTAACGGACAGACGTGACATGTCACGTTTTCGTGTTGTGCAAAATAGTAAACCAACCACGCGTGACGTACGAAGATTACATATTTTTATACAATAGTAAACTTGATATAAAATGCGCGTAAAGTGATATTAGCGACGTTTCAATAGTTGAATACATACATGTATATACACATGCATATGATGATTTCAGTACCATTTATAAGCAAAACCAGCCGAATTTTGTCCACTTAAAGAAGATTTTTTTCAGTTTTACGTTCATTTTGTTGCCATTTTTGTTTTCGTTTAGAAGATTATACTTCATTGACAACATAAACATGTGAAATATCAAGAGGGATAAAACGTCTTTGTCATTTAATTTAAGATACAGTGTATATTTTTATTGTTAAAAATGAAATAGCATAGAATCCATTAAAAAGTGTATACAATGCATACAGGTGGGATGTAACAGATTGTGAAAACATAGACAATCAAGTTACGTTTATACAAAAGGAAGAGACAAAACATTCCGTTTTTAACAGCATGGTGTCTGATATTGTTTACAACATGTAATTGTCTTGTGTGTAATAACTAATCTTTTTAATTACTGATACAATGGCAGGTAGATATCAATAACGGAGACAATTGGTTGGCGGATATGCTTTAAGATCCTCCATGTCCTAATATACAGCCTGGAGATCAGCTCCAGTGATATTATATCGCGAAGATAAATAATACAAGATGTCATAAACTTTGCTAATACACATGTCCGGGATCATCCAAATTAGACTGAAAAAGGTTCATTCTACGCCACTCGCCGCCGTTTCTCAATGATCATGCCATGTCTGTAGGCACACGCCGTTTCAAAATGATTATGTCATGTCTGAGGGCACACACCGTTTCACAATGATCATGCCATGTCTGTAGGCGCACGTTGTTTCACAATGATCATGTCATATCTGTAGACACACGCCGTTTCACAATGATCATGTCATGTCTGTAGGCACACGCCGTTTCACAATGATCATGCCATGTCTGTAGACACACGCCGTTTCACAATGATCATGTCATGTCTGTAGGCACACGTTGTTTCACAATGATCATGTCATGTCTGTAGGCACACGCCGTTTCACAATGATCATGCCATGTCTGTAGACACACCCCGTTTCACAATGATCATGCCATGTCTGTAGACACACCCCGTTTCACAATGATCATGCCATGTCTGTAGACACACGTTGTTTCACAATGATCATGTCATGTCTGTAGGCACACGCCATTTCACAATGATTATGCCATGTCTGTAGGCACACGCCGTTTCACAATGATCATGTCATGTCTGTAGACACACGCCGTTTCACAATGATCATGTCATGTCTGTAGGCACACGCCGTTTCACAATGATCATGTCATGTCTGTAGGCACACGCCGTTTCTCAATGATCATGTCATGTCTGTAGGCACACGCCGTTTCACAATGATCATGTCATGTCTGTAGGCACACGCCGTTTCACAATGATCATGTCATGTCTGTAGGCACACGCCGTTTCACAATGATCATGTCATGTCTGTAGGCACACGTTGTTTCACAATGATCATGTCATGTCTGTAGGCACACGCCGTTTCACAATGATCATGTCATGTCTGTAGGCACACGCCGTTTCACAATGATCATGTCATGTCTGTAGACACACGTTGTTTCACAATGATCATGTCATGTCTGTAGACACACGCCGTTTCACAATGATCATGTCATGTCTGTAGGCACACGTTGTTTCACAATGATCATGTCATGTCTGTAGGCACACGCCGTTTCACAATGATCATGTCATGTCTGTAGACACACGCCGTTTCACAATGATCATGTCATGTCTGTAGGCACACGTTGTTTCACAATGATCATGTCATGTCTGTAGGCACACGCCGTTTCACAATGATCATGTCATGTCTGTAGGCACACGCCGTTTCACAATGATCATGTCATGTCTGTAGACATGCGCCGTTTCAAAATGATCATATCATGTCTGTAGGCACACGCCGTTTCACCATGATCATGTCATGTCTGTAGGCACACGTTGTTTCACAATGATCATGTCATGTCTGTAGGCACACGTTGTTTCACAATGATCATGTCATGTCTGTAGGCACACGCCGTTTCACAATGATCATGTCATGTCTGTAGGCACACGCCGTTTCACAATGATCATGTCATGTCTGTAGGCACACGTTGTTTCACAATGACTTGCCATGTCTGTAGACACACGTTGTTTCACAATGATCATGTCATGTTTGTAGGCACACGCCGTTTCACAATGATCATGCCATGTCTGTAGACACACTCCATTTCTCAATGATCATGCCATGTCTGTAGGCACACGTTGTTTCTCAATGATCATACCATGTCTGCAGGCACACGCCGTTTCACAATGATCATGCCATGTCTGTAGGCACACGCCGTTTCACAATGATCATGTCATGTCTGTAGGCACACGCCGTTTCACAATCTGTAGGCACACGCCGTTTCACAATGATCATGCCATGTCTGTAGGCACACGCCGTTTCACAATGATCATGTCATGTCTGTAGGCACACGCCGTTTCACAATGATCATGTCATGTCTGTAGGCACACGCCGTTTCACAATGATCATGTCATGTCTGTAGGCACACGCCGTTTCACAATGATCATGCCATGTCTGTAGGCACACGCCGTTTCTCAATGATCATACATGTCTGTAGGCACACGCCGTTTCACAATGATCATGTCATGTCTGTAGGCACACGCCGTTTCTCAATAATCATGTCATGTCTGTAGGCACACGCCGTTTCACAATGATCATGCCATGTCTGTAGGCACACGTTGTTTCACAATGATCATGTCATGTCTGTAGGCACACGCCGTTTCACAATGATCATGCCATGTCTGTAGACACACGCCGTTTCACAATGATCATGTCATGTCTGTAGGCACACGCCGTTTCACAATGATCATGTCATGTCTGTAGGCACACGCCGTTTCACAATGATCATGTCATGTCTGTAGGCACACGTTGTTTCACAATGATCATGTCATGTCTGTAGGCACACGCCGTTTCACAATGATCATGCCATGTCTGTAGGCACACGCCGTTTCACAATGATCATGTCATGTCTGTAGACACACGCCGTTTCACAATGATCATGTCATGTCTGTAGGCACACGCCGTTTCACAATGATCATGCCATGTCTGTAGGCACACGCCGTTTCACAATGATCATGTCATGTCTGTAGACACACGCCGTTTCACAATGATCATGTCATGTCTGTAGGCACACGCCGTTTCACAATGATCATGTCATGTCTGTAGACATGCGCCGTTTCAAAATGATCATGTCATGTCTGTAGGCACACGCCGTTTCACAATGATCATGTCATGTCTGTAGGCACACGTTGTTTCACAATGATCATACCATGTCTGTAGGCACACGCCGTTTCACAATGATCATGCCATGTCTGTAGGCACACGCCGTTTCACAATGATCATGTCATGTCTGTAGGCACACGCCGTTTCACAATGATCATGTCATGTCTGTAGGCACACGCCGTTTCACAATGATCATGTCATGTCTGTAGGCACACGCCGTTTCATAATGACCATGTCATGTCTGTAGGCACACGCCGTTTTACAATTATTATGAAATGTTTATAGACACACGCTGTCTGTCTTACAATGATTATGCATGACTTCAGACACAAACCGTCTCACATAGACACACACTCCCCCAAGGGATTAAATCATGTTTAGGGACATACATCGTTTTCCTGAGACTACGTAATGACACTATACTGTGTCCTAAATGGACTTCTTTACGTCATGTTTTATAGCCACCAGAATGTGGTAGGAATGGGACTACGTCTTGAGGACCTATTATATCTTTCATAATTAACAGTTTTGTGTAAATTAACTATGAGTAGAACTTGTCAGGACATTCCAACAAATGTCTGCTGTCTCTTACTGATGATGATGATCATGTTGATGATGATGAAGCTCTTGATGGTGGTGGTGGTGGTGATGATGATGCTGCTGATTGATGGTGATGAATTATTGATGGAAGGCCTGTAGCCCATGAATGAGATTTTACACGTACCTCTTACAGTCAGCGATAGCGTGGACCAATTTGCATGCTGAAAATGTACTT
The DNA here is from genome assembly GCF_041381155.1 of Argopecten irradians. NCBI lineage: Eukaryota > Metazoa > Mollusca > Bivalvia > Pectinida > Pectinidae > Argopecten > Argopecten irradians. The sequence continues at coordinate 36,142,588 of NC_091135.1, forward strand.
GATACTTAATTCCGTCCATGTACATACGTAATCTGTAATGTAATGAGAATGCAAACAGGAAGCTTTAAAAACGTTCAATAGTGACTGGGGATTTTTAAATGACTCGATATGTTTTAAAATAGAACACTGCTTACTTCCGCTCAATTCATGCATATCAGTACAACACAGCACATATCATGTTCCTTCTACACAAAGTTTTCGTACTCGTAGGCGACACTGTTGAACACTAGCTACTAGCCTCGAGTAAACACGTGCATGTATGTCACAAGTTATGGACCATTGTTGATGCACGTGCGTGTTTGTCACAAGTGTTTGGCATAAGAAACGGACCAGAGCTTTACTGCACGTGTATGTTTAGCACAAGTGATGGCTCATACCTGATTGATACAGCACGTGCATGTTTGTCACAAGTCACGGACCTTGGTGATACAGCGCGTGCATGTGTGTCACAAGCTACGGTTATCGCGCAAGTAACGGACCATGGCTGTGACGGGTGATGCAACACGTGCGTGGTAATAATGAAATGACCAGTGATACAAAGACACGTTTGTCACAAGTTACGGACCATGGGTGATACGCGGGTGTATTTCACCAGTTATGGACCAGAATGATACAGCTCATACATGAATGAACGCGGACGAATGAACGCGCACTTAGATCATGAGTGCTACCACTTTTCCAGTGGAAATAAAGTTTTAAAAGGAATGTGTATTAATATTAATGATAATGTTCCTTCCATTGTGATTGGTAATCGAACAAAGCCAAAAATATTTTTATCCACCATTCAATATACCGAGTCTACAGTATATGTGTCTGAATAAGAACGGAATGGAAATTTCCTGTGACCTGGTATATCACAATAGAATGTTGTATGCCACACCAGGTAACAGGACATGTCTCGAATGAGCAAGTTTTGTGGTATAGAATAATTTGTCTAAATATTATAACTGATGTAAAACAAATATTTGTTTGTTCAAGTAGTTAATCAATTCACGATTCACACATCATATTCTCTATCGCGACTCTCACTATAAATTACTCAATGTAACCATAAATTGAACCGTTTACCATAAAGCGAAACATTTACCATACACTGAAACATTTACCATACACTGAAACATTTACCATACACTGAAACATTTACCATACACTGAAACATTTACCATACACTGAAACATTTACCATACACTGAAACATTTACCATACACTGAAACATTTACCACAAACTGAACCATTTACCATAAACTGAACCATTTACCATAATCTGAACCGTTTACCATAAAGCGAAACATTTACCATACACTGAAACATTTACCATAAACTGAACCATTTACCATAAACTGAACCATTTACCATAATCTGAACCGTTTACCATAAAGCGAAACATTTACCATAAACTGAACCATTTACCATACACTGAAACATTTACCATACACTGAAACATTTACCATTTACCATAAAGCGAAACATTTACCATACACTGAAACATTTACCATACACTGAAACATTTACCATACACTGAAACATTTACCATACACTGAAACATTTACCATACACTGAAACATTTACCACAAACTGAACCATTTACCATAAACTGAACCATTTACCATAAACTGAAACATTTACCATACACTGAAACATTTACCATAAACTGAACCATTTACCATACACTGAACCATTTACCATAAACTGAAACATTTACCATACACTGAAACATTTACCATAAACTGAACCATTTACCATAAACTGAACCATTTACCATAAACTGAACCATTTACCATAAACTGAACCATTTACCATTAACTGAACCATTTACCATAAACTGAAACATTTACCATACACTGAAACATTTACCATAAACTGAACCATTTACCATAAACTGAACCATTTACCATAATCTGAACCGTTTACCATAAAGCGAAACATTTACCATACACTGAAACATTTACCATAAACTGAACCATTTACCATAAACTGAACCATTTACCATAATCTGAACCGTTTACCATAAAGCGAAACATTTACCATACACTGAAACATTTACCATAAACTGAACCATTTACCATAAACTGAACCATTTACCATAATCTGAACCGTTTACCATAAAGCGAAACATTTACCATAAACTGAACCATTTACCATTAACTGAACCATTTACCATTAACTGAACCATTTACCATTAACTGAACCCTTTACAATTAACTGAACCATTTACCATTAACTGAACCATTTACCATAAACTTAACCTTTTACCATAAACTGAACCATTTACCATAAACTGAACCGTCTAATATAAGTTGAAACTTAACAACATCAAGAAGAACAACCGACCATTAACATAAAATCCATAAATGAACCATTACTGTACATAACTAAATTACATAATTACTAACCTTTAATACTGACCATTATTTTATAACTTTTAACGTCTAATATAAGTTGAAACTTAAACAACATCAAGAAGAACAACCGACCATTAACATAAAATCCATACAATGAACTTTCTCCATTTCATGAAATAGAAGCCACACCATACCAGGCCTTGATCAAAATGCTATAAAGAAAAAGTGTCACTTTGATTCTTGATTCTCCTTGTGGCTGTTACTGAAAGACAGAATTTTCCCCAGGACTTCCATGCTTTTGAGCTGTATAGAATAGAACTTAAAACCGATAAAAAGAGCAGATTTGAGCAATGGTCTGTGATCTCAACTGAATAACAATTGAAGATTTATTACTGATATGCCTTTATTGGTTAAACTACCCTCTGTTACTATGTATAGATTGGTTTTCAATATACATTTAATTTCATTAAAAGTTCAGTTTGGCGTTTGAGACTGGAATGCTGCTCGCGCCGCAGGTGGTAACTAATGATGACGTCGGTGCCATGACCTGTCGGTAGCGTGCGTCCTTGACATTAGACGTTGTAATACAATGTCCTATATCATAATTTGGGAAGATCAACATGACCTCATCAATTGTTACGCAAAAACTCGAGGAACAAAAATAAGCTTTCAACGCCACTTCCTGTCATTTCGCTAATACAATGGAAGCATTCATCACACACAGTCCGCTTTACACAGTAGGTAAATAAATAATAGGAGGATTTTTATTTTATACGGAACGTACTAATGTGTGAAATATTTGTTTGCGACGTATATCATGAGTTGTATAATGATCTGGTGAAGACTGAAGACCAAATTGTCTAAATGTGGCAAATGTATAAGATCTTCCATTGATAACTCTATATTGAATGGTCATATCTAGTCCAATTACCAATTGAGTTTCTTGATGGTATATGTAGCATTCGTTATCATCATTAGTTGATTATCGAAGTTCAAACAACCAAAGAGTTTGCACAATCATCAGAAGGACAACAACGATTCTCTTTCACACGATCTACAAAGGTTCACATATATTTTTGTACGATCAAACGTTACACTGTGAAAAGAAAAGAACAAGATAGTATTTGATCAATTAAAATTTTGCTTGTACGACCAATTTATGACCAATACAACCAATGTCGTATTAGCACAATCAACAAAGATTTTCAGCCTTTGTTCAAAGCAACTACGAACTTATTGTGATTGTCAAAAGCTCAAATCAGCGTAAAACGGCATTTGAATTATCAAAACAACTAATATATCTTCGTTACATGATCTCACAAAGTCCAAAACAACCAACATATGGATCTTCGTTACATTATCTCCCAAAGTCCAAAACAACCAAAATCGTCTTTACGCTGTGACTATCCAAAAAGTTTAGTAAACGCAACAACAAACGTTTTCGTTTGATCAATAACGATTAAAATCAATCAACGTTTGCTTTACACGACCAACAAATTATTAAGCCAATTAAGATTTATTATTTACACGATCCCCCAATGTTCAAAACAATCAAAGTTATCTTTGCGTGATTGCCCAAAATTCGAAGCAATCACATTTTTTGGCACGATCAAGAAATGATTAAATTAGTTAAAGTCTGAAGTATCATTTATATGATCAAATTATGAACAAAACAACTTTTGTACGGTGAACACGGGTTCAAAACAAACGAAATGGCTCCTTTACATGATCAAAAAATTATCAAAGGAACGGAAATATTCTTTACAATAGAAATTCAAAGCGACTTTTAACCATTTTAGTGATAATCAAATCTATATCATGCAAACTTATTGTTGGATGTGCAGGGGCAGCCTACTGCAAGTATTAGTTAGCTTTAGTACATGAACACACGTCGTGTCCAATGACGGAATTGTCGAGACAGAACTAAAATTGTCTCGCGGTGATGGTTTTGCTGAACGCATTGCAGCCAGGATAGATACTCAGGTTTGTCTTGTTTTGCTGCACGGCCGACCACATTGTTGATGTTTCCATAATGGCACCTGTGACCCAGGTATGTGCTACAGGTATCGCTGTCCAATAATGCGTGGGTAGACATTGCAGAGACTGCCAAGTGGCAACAACACATTCCACAGGCTGTATCGGTGAAGTGGGGTTAGGTAACGGTATGTACATACACATCTGTGAGAACGGTCCCGAGAGTATGAGGTAAAGTACAGTACGTTGGCAAAGGGGTGGAGGGCTGGGGGGTCTCATCGGTGGCTGTGTATCTCTAGGAAGCCGTCATCCCTCTAAAGAAAGAAATCATCGTTATTGGCATAGGGACCAGACGTAAATGTCGCGTTGTTACTAGCGTCTGTTTAGATCAACGTGCTCTAGTTGTAGTCAGAATGTCTTTTCTGGCAATGGCGCAAACTCTTTCGCTTTCCCGATGTTCCTAGGCCTTTTCATTTGTCAGCACAATGCTCCAATGCCTCAAAAACATCTGTAATCTTATTGATCACCATATGAATCGGCTTAAAAGTAATTCTGATCTCACACCACTTCTACAGATTTGGGATGGTTTGTACGAGCTTCTGTAGAAATAGACAATGTATATCTTATAGCTATTTACGTGGTTGTAAACTGTTCTACCAGTCAGCTTTTATTTAAGCAGCTTCAAAGACATTTCTTAAACACAAACATTACAAATAGCAAAGATGAAAATCACGAAAAAGTGTCCAATCGATAACTTTTACGATTCGATAAGTTGGTAACCAAAGTACTTGCTCTACAGATAACTATCGCGCCACTCTAATGACAGACATGCTGCATGCTGTATACATTGGAGAAGAGTTTCCACTATGTCAAGGAGACACAACACGACCATACCGTTCCTAAAACATACAGACATTTCACACACAACATGTAGGAGAGGCCGACCAAGTCCTTAAATGACCTACTTTCATGAATACGTGATGTTAAGTTTAGTCGGCGTTATACATTGTCGCTAAAACTTGAAGCAAAGTGGTATACGGATGAGAGAAAAATCTAGAGATCGAAGTTCTAATGGCAAACAAAGCCACATTCAACGCAATATGTCACGATTGACTTGGCTCTAAATTAACTGCTATGTCATGAGAAAGCGGACTATCATGACCGGAATGGCAGCTCCTCAAGGGATTTGCGAAAACCATCGGTTACGTGCAAATGACACAATAACAATTACTGAATGCTTGTGAACCGTCTCGCTAATGGACGTATTGAGACTTCTTTGTTTCGGCGCTGTAGTAGTTAGTATATCCTCGATATTCCAGGGGTTCCGATCACTTACGATCTCTACACCCCTGGACTATCTCATAGTAAAACTGGAGGCAACAGAATAGAACAGGTAACTTAGTCATTTGATGTACATCAAAAGAGCCGTATAACGGTACACTGTGGTTGACTCTGTGGCTTTGATGTTAGGCGTCGCTCTCTCTGTAGTCTTCATATGAAATATTTGCTAGCCTGTGATTGGTCAAATGTTTTCCGCTGAGCTGCCTTCAATTTCACTATGAGATAGTCCAGGGGTGTAGAGATCGTAAGTGATCGGAAGCCCTGGAGTATCGAGGATGAGTTAGTATATATATTCACAATTGTTATCATTATCATTGTAAACGGCCTTGTATCCGATGATAAATGTTATTACGTTCGTTCAAATGAACAAACTGAATTGACCATACGTCGGTGTCACAACGCACTTGTGTGGCCTGGCCCGTGGTAGCTAAGCAGTACTGTTACACATAGCAATAGATCAATCGGGTGACTGAAATAGTGGCTAACTCCATAGAAAATCACCAGTGGGTTGTCAGCGTCCGGAAGACTGATTTCGTACAGACAATGCTACACTCCTTTGTAGCTATGGAGGACAGATACTAGGTAAATACGCATGGAGACTGATAGGTGGACCGTCATGTTTGGTGACGTTACAACTACACGGTCCTCTTTATCCGTTACTACGTGCACTCGAGAAAGTAATTTTACTTACTTATTCATTATTTCACCTTATCGAGCGACAATACCTGTAATTAGATTTCGGACCAATGAATAATTCAAGTCCTATTTCAAATAAATTTGAATCTATATGTCTTTGCTCGGATTTGAGACTATCTTTACTCGTGAGATCAAGAGATTTGTTACGTAATATTATAATGCCCCAACTGTGTTCACCAGGGTGATGTCTTCAGACATAATGTCTTACAACGAACATTCTAAATTGAATAATGAATACATGTATTTAAAAAAAAAAAAAAATCTCGTATCATAAAGTTAAGGATGTTTAATTTGTTTCATTGACCTCGTACTTTGCCCTAGATCACAATTTGAATCTACATTATCGGTACAACACCGTATTACGTGTTTGCCTCATCAGAGATTGATAACATTTGTCATGTAAATTGTTAATGTGATAGAAAATGTGCTCATACGTGTATGTATACACGTTTTTTCATTGAACTTCATTCCTTTGTACATCGATTTAGAATTTTGCTCTCAAAGGTTATCGTTTCCAATTTATCCAACAGACATCTGTACGGTGGCTGGGAAAGAACATGAAAAATAGAAGGTATTGCGTGCGAACGCAGTACTTTTGCGCGCGAACGCAATACCTTTTGCGTGTCAACGCAATGCAACTGCGTGTGAACGCAATGCAATTGCGTGCGAAACTTTTTATTTTCTATGACTTTTCCCAGTCCCGTACATTTGGTTTTGCATTTGTATATAGTGGTCTTGAAATTCTATTATAACATTTAAAGATGCTTCACCGCTGACAAATGGTATTTTTTCACAATCAAAAACAGGAGGAGACGATTTAGTATTTTTCTTCAGTTACAAAAGTTACATACTTTACACCATTACCACCGGTAAAAAGTTTTTCATATTTCTAATTTTGATTCAAGTTAGAAATATGAAAAATGATTGCATCCCGAAAAAATTCCGTGGCACTATATCCTACATGGAATGAAGTACTGATTGCGCATACACCAATGGCGAAATAAATTATTTTATATGTTTTTTTAATTTTAATTAGGCATATATACATGATTAAACACCAATTATTGTTCAAATGAAGAATATCATTTATGCTCAGTCGGCGGTGGAGTATCTTTAACGTGATATTATATGCATAGCTGGATTTATGCATGTACATGTATAAGAATATGTGTTCAAGCTTTAACATTTTGGAATTAATTATAGTAAGTTAGTATGCGTGCATTCATATACATGTACAAACTGTAGTCATGTGAATAGATATATAGTTTAGAAAGACTAAATGTAAAGCCTCTAATTTGGTTTGGAAAGACTGTACGTAAAACCTTAAAAAGGGTTTATAAAGCCTTTAGAATGGTTTAAATGTAATGGTTTATGTAAAGCACTTAAAATGATTTAGGAAAAAGTGTATGTAAAAGATCTTATGATTAATTAGGTTGAGGATGGGGAGGGACGGTGTAGGGGTTGTGGGGGTAGGTTCACCCTCGATGATCCAAGGGTTACTATCACTAACATTATAACCAATGTCAGTGATAGTAATCCCTGGAGTATCGAGGGTGGGATAGGTTGGGAGCGAATAACACGATAACTGTAGTTTTGCCTTTATTTGTGAGAGGTATGATTAAATATGCTGTTTGAGGGACGGATTCTCGGTTTAGGCCAGCCCCGGGGCCGGGTCAGAGGTATACATGTCTATCAATCAGAACAGTGTGCCAAGTGTTAACGTACAAATTACACGTCTGCCAAGCTGTCAACACACAAGATGTAAACAAAAATACTCATCAAATACCTTTTTATTTGTGTTGTAGACTGTGTGTATTTTCTGACGGCTGGATTGAAGGAAAAAAGATCACCGAGATAGCGCTGGAATGATCAGGGCTCTCAGCCAACAGATACAGTAAGAATTCTTAACTGGTTTTTACTCTAATGCCGCGTAATGTTTCATATCTGTAATAAAAATCCTAAGCAGTCGATTTAGAGGTTAAGATTCTCTGCTAAATTCTACGAACACGTATATCTCTTCGATCATGCGTTACTGAAAGCAATTTTGATTACCATTAGAACAGAAAAATGCACATGGTTTACGTCATCATTATGGAACGTGCACACGTGCACGTCAATAATTGATATCACGTGACCTAAACAAATGTACGTGCATCTTTGTAATATGATATAGTATAGACCGGATTTAACTCATTCATGTACATAATTGAGCTACTCTATTGCCGGTTATTTTTCCAAGAAGGAAATCTTCCCGATTTCACACGGAATGTTATTGAAAGGAGCGAAAAATTAAGTTCTTGAGTAATACTCATTTTGTAAGATACACGTACTGTTATTATAAAAAATCGATCAATGAAAATTAAAGTGTTTCAAATTATTAAATCAAATTCGCAAAGTTTTTGACCCCGTGGAAATTACTGAAAACGCGGAATCTATAGTACCTCTATTCAACATAGGGACTTGGTATTTAGTAATAAATGTACAGTATGTGGAACACAGGGACTTGATATTGAGTTATAATGTAATAAACCGTTGTTCGGTAAAATGGGATGTATGAGGTTAGGGGTATTCAGCAAAGGGAAGCCAAACAGGCTTGGCATTGCAATATGCAGACATATATTCTTAGTACTTTGGAGCCGCGGTGGCCGAAAGGTTAATATCCCGACATACAGTTAACACTCTAACTCTGGGTTGCGAGTTCGAATCCCTTGTCGGACAATTGCCAGGTACTGACTGCTGGTCGGTGGTTTTTCTCCGGATTTCCTTTACCAACAAACCTGGCTCGTCCTTAGATGACCCTGCTGCTAAAAGGACGTTAAACTTAACAAAAATAAACAAACCGTGTGTATATAACAAGCACAGAATGAGCACATGTACCCCTCCCTCTCCCCACATCGTTACCCCTTCATCACCTACCCCTTCCCATATTTCTCTTCTTACACCACCTGCCTCTTCCCCTAACCCTCTCTACACCATGCACCTGCCCCGACCCCTATTCTCACCTGCCTCTTCTCCACCCCCACACCTACACCATCTGTCCCTTCCCATCCATCACTAAGCTGTTATACCTTTATGTATAGTCTACATGGGTTGTACACATACAATGCACCACAGCAAAACAAATCTGTGTGCTTGTACCTATTAGTAAAACTAGTGAGTTGGTATCTTTCTTTACAAGTACTGTGTTGGCCTGTACTTCATAGACAACCCGGACATCAAACTCGATACATATTACAAATATACACTTTAGTTCGGGTACAAAAATGAAACTAAGAGAGTACAACATACATGTAATGTACGCATTTATTACTAGACTAGATAGGAAAGGATGTTGTTTACAAATATTTGGTATGTGCATGATTTGATGTGTGGCGTTGATAGCTTCTGATTACATTGATCTGTGTCTTGATGATCTTTGAGAAGGTTTGCCTTTCTGTTGACGCTTGCTGCAACGATCCTTCAATGTTAGACTTTTTTGGTGCCGATAATTTCATCTAAATATTGACGCCTACTTCAATTATCGCTTAACATACTTGACTATGTGTTGGTGCTTTTTTAATAATAAACTGGTCTTTGCGATGACGCTTGCTGGAATAATCTTTGAGATTATTTCTTATTGTGTGGCGATTGAGCGATGAATACTATTAATACTTCAAGTCTTACATTGGTAACGTAACATTGAAAGGACATAAACAAATGGCAGTGTATTTAATATCATCAGCTACGTAAATCCCAAATATCTAGTCCACAGGTTTTGACTATATATATACGGACACAATTATAATGTGTATTAATGGGACCCATTATTATTATATATATATAGAATAAAAGTGTCCATATATCGATATTCAAAAGCCTGTGATCTAGCCAAGAAAAAACACCGTGCTTGTTTAAAGGCTTCGAATCATTTGCAAGCATACTGCACGTTTACTGAAACAACACTGTTTACCCGAATCATAATTGATAACAATCTGCATTGTCAACATTTATGACGATGACATCTTTGATTCTATTGGATAACCATTAACTATGTGATTGTCAGCTTTGATATTGAACATCAATATGGCCGACATTCCATGCCCATTGACAACGTCTCTCGCTGTCTCCCAGATATGATTTCGTGTTTAAGAAACCTTGTTTCCACTTGTATGGCGACACAACATATAGCTAGTCAATCTTGGAATTGGGAATCATTTTCGAAGAAATAGAAGACAATTATATGGTCACAGTTTGATGTCGACAAGTCCATGTCTGCAGTGTGACATTGATGACTTCTTGTCTGTAGGTAAGAGATCGATATCGCATGGCTATATTTCTCATCGTCCTTAAATCCCGCGAAAGAAAGCTATAGCACTCAGATCGTCCAAGTTCACGACCTCTGGTTAATGCTTCTGTCTGTATCCATATGTCTACTCTCATCTTCGTGGAGTCATATCGATGCTTTTACAGCTTTAGTCATCGGAATATGATGTGGTCCAATTCAATTTTGGGAGGACAAAATCCTTTATTTCACTTTCTCTGAAATTGGTGGTGTTCTTTAGATTTCAAATCAATATAATACAGTTGTCGTTGTGAAGATTCTTTATCGAATTCATTACGATTTGTATGAAGAATGTCGTCAAGGAAACATGTCGCCCTTACTCTTCCGGAGCATGTGGTTCTAATCTGTTTGTACTTCTTACGTTTCTCTATCTTGTTTCATTTGGTATCGTGTAATCAATTTAAAGTTTCAACTATAGTTTCATTTTTGCGGTAGTACTTGGTATTTTTGTGTGCAGATGTTTAGTAAAGCTTCTGTATTGCCAGATATTAGATAATTCTTTATCTCGTGGTGTCATTTGCAGGGATTTTTATCTGATGAGTCAGCAGACTCAAAGTAAAGAAAAACTTGAACTTGAGGTCACCTTTGTAATTAATTGAAAACCTAAGTCAGGCGATGAAACCGTTATATCCCCTCGTTGACTGTCATTGTATACATACTGTTATGTTATAGTACAACACGCGATGATGTGAAATGGACATCACGCTAGTCATTATTTTAACAAGAGACAATAGAATATGACGACAAATTTATATAAAACATGGCTGTCTTATACCAAACAAAATGCATGTATGCAGGTCAAGCTTCGTGCATGTACATGTATTAATGACGCCAGTTTGGAGCCACGTAAACAAGCCCATGTCGAAGAGAATTTAAAACGAAGCAGGAAGTGTGTTTACAATTTCCCCTATTCATCTTCCTGTTTAGAAGTCGTTGGGGATAACACACGCAAGTCACGTAATGTGGTAATTAAAACTTTAATTATGTTTAGCTTTTTGTCCTTTAAGCATATGAACTCGCTCACCACATCTTTGAACTCGAGATTGGGGGCTATTGGTAGATGTCATATACCTTAACCTTTTACCTACCTGGTACAGAACCAGACATGGTTTTTATGTAACATTTATTACTTTGTAATATGTAAGCAAGTGAAAGAGGTGTTAAAAATACTTTGTAATAAATAACAAATCAAATGAGTGTTAATTTTAAAAAAAAATTCTTCTCAGATTTTCAATTTCAATTCTTAAGCATACCAGCCATACATTGTTATGTTTGAACCACCAATTCTACATCATTTGAATCTGGTCTGGATTTATCAACGATACATACATGTATAACCAGTTTTCCAAAGTAGGTTTAATTCGACCCATTTACATTCTTCACTCGTGTCTCCCATCGACATACACATGGACAGACCCAGCATTCAACATTTCCCCGCACACTTGTCATCTTCACATATACTTCCTTATAAGAAATCCTTACAGTTTAATTTCATACACAAGTCCATGATTTAATGACAATCGTGAGCGAATTGAGTTATTGAATTGTATTGCCTCTAATGCTGACGTGGATACACGTGTCATACAGCATGTCATCGCGAATGTACGAACTTTACCTTGCACGAAATATCCCCGAAAAAGAAAACACAATCTTATATGATGGTAATTGGGAATATTATATATTTACATATTATATTATTAACATGATATTTAATATAACCACTGTATTGGCTAGTTGACAATCATTTCCGATAGTTGCCAACTGAATGTACTCAATGTTTAACTGGTTACATCAATTTCCATAAGTAGTATAATTTCGATTCTAAGTAGATTAAAGTTATTGTTGTTTTCCAGATCTTTCAAAACTAGTAATGGGATTTTCTTCATTCCGTTTGTCAACTCTAAGACAATACTTCTTATAAGCAAACCGTCAGAGCATTTTATGCTTATCACTGTTTCCAATGACAATGCTGTGTCTTCTAATGCCATCACTGTTGTACCCGTTTGTCACTCGAAGACAATTATTTTCACGAGTGTTCCGTCTTCCCTGTAACACAAGTTCATCGTTTCCGATAATGTTGTGTGCCTTCCAAAATGAATGCTGTTGAATCCGTTTGCAACACCATCAATTATTTCAAGAACCGTGAAAAATAAATGCGTTTTATTGAAATCTCCTTATATTAAAATCTGTAGAGAAAATGCATTATATACGTAAAACGAATGTTGAAAGTGTCCTCAGTATTTGTACGAGAAAGAAGATACGTCATCGTCAACACTGCTCAAGCAGTATATTCATTTTCATTCACAGAGACAACTACAAATGGCTACCGTTCTGGAACTGAAATCTTACTTCCAAAAGTTCGATGTGAGGTATGACGATATACAAGTCGTTATACCAGAGAAAATCCGAAAGGCAAGTGTCCTAATACCATTATTACTGGTAGACGGGGAATGGCACGTGCTTGTCACCGTTAGGGCAAAGTCACTCCGGAAGTTCGCTGGTGTTGTTGTATTTCCGGGAGGTTTCCAAGAAAAAGCGGATGTAGATGGCGTTGATACCGCACTTCGTGAATCAGAAGAGGAAATTGGATTGAAACCAGACGATGTTGATATAATTGCTATACTACCCCCAACAATGGTAGAAGGCGATATCTGTTTAACGCCAGTTCTAGCAGCGATTCCTTCTGACTTCCGGCCAGTACTGAATACACAGGAAGTGCTCAAAGTATTCTATTTGCCTCTGAGCAGATTTCTTCGTGACGACTCTGTAAGAAAAACCTGGACTTTCGAAAACGAGGAGGTGTATTCGCACACGTTTACTGACATCATTGATGGGGAGAAAATGTCAACTTCCGGTTCTGTATCCTCGTTCTGTATGTTGATAGCTCTAGTTGTACTACAATCTACGAAGTTAGTGTCTCTCACACCAAAGAACTTCCTAGATAAAGATACTGCTTTTGCTCATCATGCCGAATACACCAGACAACTTTTCGAGACAAAGAAAATACTGAATAAATTATGATGGAACGGACATTTATGTGGTTGGTTTGCAGTCTTAACATGTGTAGAACAGTCTCTCTGCAAAGACCAGTATCTAAAGTCTAAGTCGTCTCGTCGTCTCGACACGAGCTAGACTGACAGATCACGTAGATCAACGGGTATGTCGGATTTCCTCCTAATACCCAGACTTGGGCACGTCCTGAAATAATATGTATTAATGATTCTAACAATATTAAATGAATCCCTGTATTAACAAGTGAAAATCAACGAATTATAGAAATCTGTGTTTAACTACACGTTACTGATGCAGATTCCTGGTCATATTTACAATTCTGAACTAATCACCTATCGGATGTAAGAATTATTATTCTTTGGTCGCAAGAGTAAGCTGTTGGGACCAAACTGATAAAGAAGCTTATTAATTGGCGTATCGGGAAAACTGTCGGTGACACGTAGGGCATAATATTGATTTGTTTTGTTCTTCAAAGACATGAGTAAATCTGAATGTTCTGGAAGACTGTCGTTCTAGTGTTTTCATTGACACTGTCACATTGTTAGCCTTTGACATTAGTATAATACTATGTATGCTGCCCCTTCCTATTTGGCATCTAAAGAGTTTACAGCCATTTTCCCCGTTGCTATTAATTGTGGCCTTCTAGTAGTGATGTTCAGTGTCTTGTAGTTAACATTTTAGTGGGGAAGCACTGGAAAGTAGACATGATGACCGCTATCACAAGGAGACACAACACCAACATACCGCAGGCTACCAGAAAATATGCACGCGCACACAACACGCATTCACATTGCATGTAGAAGAGTCTGTCCGTATATAAAAATACATCAGTTGTTGATATATTATGCAGAAACCGCAACGCCGGAAGTAAGGATTTATTTGTGACGCATATAAAAAGATCTGTGACGCAATTATCAATGACATTAATACCTACCGTTCATTATACCATCCAGTGCTGTCGTATGTTCTAAGGACCAGTTCCACTCCATGTTCGATTTATACATAAACAAGGACAGTGTAACATGACGGCAACTCAAAAAGATGAAAAATAATTGTAATATTGACAAGCAGTCCTTATCTAGAACGACAATCAGGTGCTATTGATATTTTCTAATGACGTGAGGTCGTATTTTTCATTATGTAAAGAAAAGTTTGACACTGACTTGAAAAATACCGTGAAATAGATGTGAGTATTTGATGAGTTCCACTTTGTACGGATTAAAATGGCGATTATTGTATTATTGTATAAAAGTTTGAATTATAAGATATCCACATCCCCTACTGAGCGGGTGAACTTTGTGTTTTATTCCATTGTGATTCTAATAGAGCTATATATGTCTCAGCTGTATCGATGGTGTCAAATTTTCATCGGAAATAATTCCATTGGCGCCAATCAATAAACATTATATCCAGACGATTGAACGAAATCACACAATATCCACAGATAGTTATGTCAGTACATGTACAAACCAGACAATACACTTTAGTATTTCACTTTTTTTTCTTTAATACAGTTTTAATAGCTTTCTTTTGAAATATTATTCAATATATACAAAGTGAAATAGCTCGTTAGACATTCAGTTGTTAACTAGGGCATATAGTTAACCCAACTTAACATTCAAAGCTCCGGCTAAAAGTCTTGCTGAACCAATATACAGTTATGCTTAAGCATGGAACTTGCACAAGTTTCTTAAGCTATTTTATGTAATCGATTAAAATCATATTTTGATCTCCATGTACGCCATTTCATAAAACTCTCTCTCTCTCTCTGTTCGTATTAAAACTTAACTTTTAAATACAGCGTGTAGAGAAACATTTACAATATCAAACATTAGAACTAAACATATACCCGGTATAACAAAGAGGATCTTACGGAATGACGTTGAGATCAGGATATGTTATAACGCGATACACTCAAAAGCAAATAAACTAAAACTATTTTCCAAAATATTAAAGAATCTATTAAAGTATAATGTTTTACTGACACATAAGACGGTTTGTTTGACTTTTAGATGATAAGCGAGAGCGACCTGAGAGCCCGGTTCAGAAGATTCGACATTCGTCTTTTCACATCTCCATTCAAATTGCTCCCAGAACTGAGAAAGGCGGGTGTGTTGGTACCATTGTTCCAGAGAGACGGCGAATGGCGGGTACTCCTAACCAAGCGAGCGTCCCATCTCCGTGTCCATTCCGGGGAAGTCGCCTTTCCGGGAGGAAAACAGGATGACGGGGACACAGACGAAGTGGCAGCAGCGCTTCGAGAAGCAGAAGAGGAAATAGGGTTAAACCCCGAGGATGTACGAATAGTAGCCGTCTTCTTGCCTTCGTATGTGACCAAAAATATCGTCGTTACTGCGGTTCTGGGCTTGATTCCTTCAGATTTCGTACCAAATATCAACACCGAAGAAGTAGAAAAGACATTTGACTTGCCACTTCGTAGATTCTTAGAAACGGACTTCACGATATATAAGATACCATTTCACGGTAAAATTGCGTGCGTCCATTCATTTGCAGATGAATGCAACGGTGATACTTTTATAACGTTTGGGTACACGGCGATGTACTGTATGAGAGTGGCTGTGGTGGCCTACCAGGCAGACACTCGTATGCAGTTTATAGAAGGTATATGGACCACAAAGGATGATGCTTTTTACGCGCGGGGAAATTTCCTTAATGTCTTTCTTGAGGATAAAAGATCCTCCAATTTATGATCGAAATTTGCCGTAGTTTTGCTTTTTATTTCGTAACTGGCGTTAAACTCTTTGGGCTTGGACCAATGACGATTTCATCTTATCGTTTATTATTCTTAGAATGTATCGCCGCTGTAGCATCGGCAGTTCAGTCATACACGTATCATCAACAAAACGCAATACTGTATTTTCATCTGACCCGAAGAATCAGGATGACCTATAGTCGTCATGTTTCGTCCGTCGTCGTGCGCCGCGTCCGCCGTGCGTAAACTTTTCACATTTTGAACTTCTTCTTAAGGTCTACCAGTGCGATTTGGCTGAAAACTTGCATGAAATGATCCTGACATGGTCCCGACAAAGTGCTGTTATTTTTCGGGTCGATCCGAAATCCAAGATGGCCGCCACAGCCGCCATCTTGAAAACACATTTTGAACTTCTTCTCAAGTTCTACCGTTGTGATTTGGCTGAAACTTGCATTAAATTATCTTGACATGGTCCCGACAAAGTGTTGTTATTTTTCGGGTCGATCCGAAATCCAAGATGGTCGCCACAGCCGCCATCTTGAAAAACCTTTTGAACTTCTTCTCAGTTCTACCCATGCGATTTGGCTTTGCATGAAAACTTGACATGGTCTCAAAGTTATTATTGAGTCGATATGGCCACCCATGCCGCCATCTTGGCATTTGAACTTCTTCTCAAGATTCTATTTGGCTGAAACTTGCATGAAATGATTCTGACATGGTCCCGACAAAGTATTGTTACAGCTCTGGTTGATACCAAATCGAAGATGGCTACCATGACACTATATCTAATAAATTTCCTACATGAAAAGGCTCTTGGGCCTCTTTTTTGAAATAAAAATTTGTTGAAAGAAATTGAAAATGATTCTGACATGGTCCTGACAAAGTGACACCATAAAAATTTAATTTTACTATTGCCAAGGTAGTCAGATAACCGTTAAGGCCCTTTGGGCCTCTTGTTATGATATATGACCTACCAAATAAAGTTTGTTTTGATTCATCCAAAGAATATTAAAATCCATAACCAAAGTTTCCATAACCACTCGAGTAAGAGCTAAAAGTAGTAAGCCTAAAACCCGATGGATCAGTAGACTGCAGATTTTGGCTGTCGGCGCCAATTAGAGCTTTTACGACATATCGCTATCGATCAGGCTTAACACGAAGCATGCACACGTAAATTGCATGTTTAACAAGAGCAGTGTTTTGTTCCAAAGGAAACTAGATGAGTAAATGGCACAACAGAATCTATACGGTGTAAGTAGGCTGCTTGTGCCGTGATTTACTGGGAGTGCTCGTAGGCTACCATGTTATCCATCACTTACAGCTATCTATGTCTGGTGGCCACCAGACGGGCAACAGACGGGGACGGATCAGTCTGACTAACATCAGTTAAATCTCGACAAAGCAAAATCAATATTCCTTTCAAGCTGTACTTGTTAAAGACTCTCTCCTTGCCACCAATATCCGCACGTTCGTTGGGATAAAAACAGTAGATTCTGAAATGTTTACCCCCAAAGGCAGTAGATAGCCGTGTGTCTATGGATGTAATACTGTAAATTATGATTAATAAACAGTTATACCACTTTTAGAAATATTTGAAGCTATAGGTGACTTTTTGGTGTCTTTTCCGACAAATAACGAATTGATATTGAGGTAAAATTAAGTATGTATTGTAGGATGTTACTAACGTCATGTTAACAGCCAGGGTCATTTAAGAACAGCCTTCCATGCGCGTGCGTGTTATGGGAGACTGCAGTATGTTCGAGTTGTGACTGATAGTAATAATGGAAGCCTGTACTTTTTATAGTGCTATCTCACTGCAGCAGGAGACACAGAGCAAATACATCCCACCCGAACACATTTAAACCGGACGCCCCACTCCCTTTACGCTCAAACTATCATTTGTATTGAGTAATAATAAGTATATGGCGTGTATATGTCTTGACCAGGTGACAGAAGCCAGAATCTTGTCACAGGGGTGAATGCTCAAATCAAGGCCGAGAGTGATGCGGTGTCAAGGGAGACGTTAGGAAGAGGAAAGTCATTTAGGAAGAAGCGAAAAGATAATATCCCAAATTTAGTAATCTTTTACGATCATGCGATAGGACAGCAGGTACAATTTCAACGCCCTAGCTGCAGGGCAGATGTGAATGGTTCCATCGGCTATGAGATTACAGGTCTTGAGATTACAGGTCTTATACGAAGTGTTGGTGGATTCTTCCCGGTTTTGTTTAATTTGTTTATCACACTTTGACGCACTCGTTAAGTGACACGATTCCAATTATACTCACATGCCGTTATTTAAAAAAAAAAAAAAAAAAATCTTTTTGTATTTTACATTTTTCATTAATATTTCATATACATGTGTATGTAATTCCGTTCATCAGTATAGGTTGATGTCATCAGCCTCTATCACTGTCATTTTGACCTTAGTCAATACTGAGGCGTCTCAGAATGACTAAACGGATCTATTTCGCTATAATGGACAATCACTCCATCAGAAAGAATTGGAGATGATATTGAACTAATCGCACGTGTACCCCATCACCGATCAGAACTATCAGTAAGCCGATGTTAAATCCGGCATGGTTACACGATCAATTCCTGCTTCAGACGCTAAACCAAGCAGATGATGGAACGAATAGACCTGCTCCACCTTGTCGCCAAGACATTGCAATCCGCAATGAAACAATGTGTCAGTTTGGTATTGTTTATCGACAAATCGATGATGACCCAGTGGTATTTCGTTTGATGATCATTGGTCTCCATAGGTATCAAGTTATATTTATACGTAAACCGTGAACGTTGATAGCTGTTTGAACTTGCAAATTAGAATGGGCGAGAATGCCTCTATGACAGTTGCAATATGTTATTTAGAGGGCGTATTGCTGTATTTTATAGTAACTTGTTTCACATTTTATTCATGTCATCTATTTTTGTGGTAAACGGTATTGATTGAAAGTAGATATATTGGATATGAGACTCGGGATAATTGCAATTGGACGACAATGTTGAATTCTGCGTGCCTATGGCAATATAATCATACAAACTACTCCTACATCGAATACAAATCCAGTTAATGCAAATCAGTAGGTAACATATAACCAAGCGATGATATTTAAGAGCGCTGAAATATAGAAAAGCGTGAATGCTAAAGATTTAGAAACACTGAAAATTTGAGAACAAGCAATATTTGATAATATCACAAATTTGAGAGAACACCGGAATTATGTATATAGATAATGAAAAACAAAATCTTGAAAACATCATAGTTTGTTAACACCAATTATTTGAGAACATTGTGAATACCCAAAATTTGAAATCAAAATTTGAGAAACACCATACATCTGAGCGAACAAGAGTTTAAAACATCTTAATTGTAAAGTAACAGAACTTTGAGAACACCAAAAATTGTAAAAAGTAATACTAAATATATATTAAAATAATAATGCAAATATTTGGACACACAAAAATTGGGAATACATTGTACCAGTATTTAGAAACAACAGATAAATGAGAAAAACATTTGAGAACACAAACCATAGGCAGGGTTGTTGCAGCTGTTACCTGGTGCCAATAAAAGACTGAAAACAGAACAGCGTGGTGCCTGATTTAGTCGGGACACAGCCACCCACTCAGTTCAAATGATGATTATGGTTTGTGTCGGAGTACAATATTTCTTAATACACAAGGAATTATAGGTGAATTTTCCTGATAATGCTGCCACGAACTATTACTTTTGGATCCACCAGTCCAAAATAGAAACATTTATAAAAGAGTAAGTAAATTGTATTTAGGTATACTATATCCTAAACTGGCAGATTGAGACATGATGATCTGCTTCTGCAAGCCAGATGTCGGCTACAGACAGACAAACTATGACACGGTCACTGACATCGCGTATTTGGCACGGCCATGGATGTTCCGAATACAAAACTGACATAAACCGTCCCATGGCCACACGTCTGGTCCCAAGCACACGATATACTTTCTCTCTGTAACAATATCATGGACCTAGGTTTAGCCTAACTGCCTCCCTCGCATTGCCTTGTTGAAGGAACATTTATATTCTTCTCTCTATTTCTTGCTTAAAAGAAACGTCCATATTCAGCCTCTTTTTCATTGCATTGCATAAGAAACCTCCATTTCCTACATCTCTCACCTTGCATTGTTTAAAAACCCTCCATTTTCTACATCTTTCACCTAGCATTGTTTAAGAACCCTCCATTTTCTACATCTTTCACCTTGCATTGTTTAAGAACCCTCCATTTTCTACATCTTTCACCTAGCATTGTTCAAGAACCCTCCATATTCTACTTCTCTCACCTTGCATTGTTCAAGAACCCTCCATATTCTACATCTCTCACCTTGCATTGTTTAAGAACTCTCCATTTTCTACATCTCTCACCTTGCATTGTTTAAGAAACCTCCATATCCTACATCTCTCACCTAGCATTGTTTAAGAAAGCTCCATTTTCTACATCTCTCACCTTGCATTGTTTAAGAAACCTCTATATTCTACATCTCTCACCTTGCATTGTTTAAGAACCCTCCATATTCTACATCTCTCACCTTGCATTGTTTAAGAACCCTCCATATTCTACATCTCTCACCTTGCATTGTTTAAGAACCCTCTATATTCTACATCTCTCACCTTGCATTGTTTAAGAACCCTCCATTTTCTACATCTCTCACCTTGCATTGTTTAAGAACCCTCTATATTCTACATCTCTCACCTTGCATTGTTTAAGAACCCTCCATATTCTACATCTCTCACCTTGCATTGTTTAAGAACCCTCCATATTCTACATCTCTCACCTTTCATTGTTTAAGAACCCACTATATTCTACATCTCTCACCTTGCATTATTTAAGAACCCTCCATATTCTACATCATCACCTTGCATTGTTTAAGAACCCTCCATTTTCTACATCTCTCATCTTGCATTGTTTAAGAACCCTCCATATTCTACATCTCTAACCAGGCATTGCTTAAGAACCCTCCATATTCTACATCTCTCACCTTGCATTGTTTAAGAACCCTCCATATTCTACATCTCTCACCTTGCATTGTTTAAGAACCCTCCATATTCTACATCTCTCACCTTGCATTGTTTAAGAACCCTCCATATTCTACATCTCTCACCTTGCATTGTTAAGAACCCTCCATATTCTACATCTCTCACCATTAATTGTTTAAGAACCTTCAATTTTCTACATTTCTCACCTTGCATTGTTGAAGAACCCTCCATATTCTACATCTCCTACCTTACATTGTTCAAGAACCCTCCATTTTCTACATCTCTCACCTTGCATTGTTTAAGAACCCTCCATATTCTACATCTCTAACCAGGCATTGCTTAAGAACCCTCCATATTCTACATCTCTCACCATTAATTGTTTAAGAACCTTCAATTTTCTACATTTCTCACCTTGCATTGTTGAAGAACCCTCCATATTCTACATCTCCTACCTTACATTGTTCAAGAACCCTCCATTTTCTACATCTCTCACCTTGCATTGTTGAAGAACCCTCCATTTTCTACATCTCTCACCTTGTATTGTGTAAGAACCCTCTATATTCTACATTTCTCGCCATGCATTGTTGAAGAACCCTCCATTTTCTACATCTCTCACCGTGCATTGTGTAAAAAAACTCAATTTTCAACATCTCTCACCTTGCATTGTGTAAGAACCCTCTATATTTTACATCTCTCACCATGCATTGTGTAAGAACCCTCCATATTCTACATCTCTCGCCATGCATTGTTTAAGAACCCTCCATTTTCTACATCTCTCACCATGCATTGTGTAAGAACCCTCCTTATTCTACATCTCTCACCTTGCAATGTTTAAGAAACCCTCTAAATTCTACATCTCTCATCATGCATTGTTTAAGAACCCTCCATATTCAGTCTCTATATATTGTGTATTACGTATGATCATAACATGCGTATCGGATATAAACCAGTCGTTTCTTTCATTTTGTTTCTCAAACACGTGTCAAATATGAAATCTAGTAGCAAGTAAGCAAATGCACTTGACCTTCCAATAAGTTATATTCCTTATCTTGTTTGGAATACTTTCAACAATGCTAGAGATTGAAATATGAAGCAAGAGTTTAGTGTTGCAAATCGAATAGGAACACGGTGGTACTATCGATATTTGAGATTATGAAATGAAAACAACATAGCTTTTTCATCACAAATTGATAAAATTTGACAGCTTGCAGGACGACTAACCTCAAAAACAGTAAATAATAATCCGGGAAACAGCATGGATACATGACAATAGTACTATCGAAAGCATGCCACGTTATGCTCTTCTAAATAAGCAGTTAATTATGAAATGACACGTTAATATGTAGCAATAGAATCACTGGTCAAACATTTATTCAACGTACGCAAATATAAAAATGGTCAATACGTTTTATAAGGATCCTTCAAAAGGTGCAAATGTAACAGAACCAGGTGCTCCCGAACAGAATGCGTTCTCTCCTTTATCTATGATATCAAAACATGTGAATTCCTTAATTACGTAAATTGGTATCTACATTGTTCCTGTTGTTGTCGAATTGTCACTGTGTCTCGCTATTAACCCATAAGTTTATTCTTGGACCAAGAGTTAGTTCACCAACAAAACATCTGTGTACACAACACAGCTGAGTATTTACAAACATATAGGGATGGAAAGTGCTTGGCATCAGGGGATGATAGATTTTCTAAATCTGATCAGTTACCATGGTGTTTCTGGGGAAGCCATTCGTGATTTGTGTGGTATAAACAATGTTTGATCGTTATATACTGCCTGAAAGATTTACACACGATGTAGGCCCAGACGTTGGTAATACAGACGTTCTATATGTCTGATGGCAATCCAAGTTATGTAAATAACATTTTGTCTAGTGATGTATCTGAAGGGAATCTAAGAAATGCAATAACAGCGCGATATACTTTAAGTTATAGGTTATCTAACGACGAAACCATATGTATAGTGATATAGCTACTCAACCCGACGCAGTGATCTTTAGAACGAGATAGGATGGCTCGTGTCAGCCATCTTCCTTTCATCTGTGTAGTTATAGGCACTCTACATCTGCATAATAAATCTACTGGATGTCCTCTTTCTTCTATTAAGTAACAAATATGTCCCATGCTTCGGATTAGAACAAAGCCTATGTCAATATCATGCTCAATTTGCTTCTATAGTTTTAATACAAAGCACAATCTAACAACCAGTATAGACTTCTGAACATATGGAACACAATCATGCACCACGTAGTTGTATCTACAATCAATAAAACACAATAAGTTATACAAAACA
Organism: Argopecten irradians; assembly: GCF_041381155.1. Lineage (NCBI taxonomy): Eukaryota > Metazoa > Mollusca > Bivalvia > Pectinida > Pectinidae > Argopecten > Argopecten irradians. Next base: position 36,166,306 of record NC_091135.1, read on the forward strand.
ATCCAGAAACTATCATAAAAACACAGTAATACAAACAAAACATTTGAATCCTCATAAAGTACAGTATCATAGCTTTAATTCGTCTATTAATGGTTGTTTTTTTATTGTTGCGTTTTCGGTATAATTGCATACAAAACGTAATCGTTTAAGTTAAAACACAATCTTATAGACAACCATTAAAAACAAAACGCAACCATGCAAAGCAGTTATATAAAAAACATATACATACTAAATATACACAATCACACAAAATAACATAAACATAATTACACTGCCATACTCACATACAGAATACATATAATACACTATAATTTAAAACTCAATAATGTAAAAATTATCAAGCAATTACATGTATATAAAATGTTTTACCCACTTCATACTTAAGATACATATAAGACACGCTATACAAAACATATTCACATAATCAATTAATGTATTTTTCCTAGTAAACAACTTGTGTTTCTGTTGGTCAGGATGCGGACGGAGGAAGAGGCAAGGTCCCATTTGGTGGACCTCCTGCGTCAGTATGATAACCGATCTCACCCATCAAACGTTCTCGACATACCACCGCAGTTCAACAAAGCTAGCGTCCTTGTACCACTCTTCTGGAAAAACGGGGAATGGAACGTTATGCTCACTGTTCGATCAAAACATCTGCGCAGTCATTCGGGTTTGGTGGCATTTCCGGGTGGGAAAAAAGACCCAGAGGACGAGAACATGATAGCGACAGCTCTCAGGGAGGCAGAGGAAGAAATAGGTCTTAAACCACAGGATGTAGATATTGTTAGTGTATTTCTCCCTTCTTTCGTGCGGCCAAATAATTTAGTTACACCCGTTGTGGCTATCATTCCCAACGACTTCGTGCCTAAAAGAAATGTGGAAGAGGTGGAGCGGGTGTTCACCCTTCCACTTTCCAGGTTTTTGATGGACGATTACGTCACGAAGAAGTTCCCTGTATATGACACTGTTGTGATAGCTCACTACTTTACGGACGATGTGGACGGAGAGTCCATCGAGACGTGGGGATACACGGCTCAGGTGATCATGAGGATTGCTTTGGTTGTACTGGAATCTGACCAGGAACGCGAGTTCACTAACGGTGCCCGTATCACTAAGCATACTGCACTGGCCACTTTCGGGGAGAGCGACTTGGTTGAACGCTTACAGACATTGGGGAAAGGCTCCAAACTTTGATATCGTTCTGATTAAATATAAATATGGACATGTCTTTCCATCATACACCAAATTGATTTCGGGTTGTGCATATGTGATTGCCAGCAACGCTGGGGATAATGTATTATTTCATAGTTCAGTTATGATATATGCAAACATGTGGATATATGAATGGATTATTTGATCGGAATATAAAGATATAATGTTTACTTATATGTCTAAACACAACACGGGTACGTTCATTGTATGTTGTCAAACACTGTGCCTACTATAGACAGACATCGAATTTGTGCCGATCGATGTCGATATGTCCTTAGTTATGATGAATGCAATGATCTCCAAATTAATTAATTAATTTATTTATTTATTTCTGTAGCTATTTTATTAATTTTTATCTTAGTTGACGTATACGCTTCATTTTGGGCATGTGACCGGAAACACTCTATATTCGTACAGCAATTTCGTTGTAAATTATCTAAACAAAACAAAACATCAAGCAGTTCAATGTGACCATGAACCAACCCATATCAAGTATAGTGTACATGTATATCAATTTGGTGACAATGTACACATTAGTTTAGGGCACTGTAAACCGACCTATTTTCGCGACAACAAAACTTTGCGTCATCACACCTAACTACGTTTTCGCATCGGTTTATTTTCGCGATTAATTTACCTGTGGTTGGGTTTTTCGCGGTTTTTACTTTTCTTGATTTCCTTTTTGTCGGCGAAAAAACGCGAAATTTGACCGCACACGAAAATAAGTTGATTTAATATGGTTTCATTTAACATGTGTCTATGGGCGAGAGCTTACACCTAATAATTAATCAGAATCAATGATGTCACGAATGTCTTTGGATGAATCAGAAATGAGAATCTGTTTTCCATTTTTACAGGTTTTTTTTTAATCTCAGTAATTTTAATCAGTAATAATTTTAACATTAACATTCTGAAGCCTGTAATAGCTTTAACAGTTGTTTTTATATGACATAAGGCATTGAAATAATAATACATTGTCTTGCTTCTTTCTATAGATATTTTCTCTTGCAGGGAAAGATATCCTTTTTATTAGAGCTAAACAAAAATTATTCTATGATTTTTACGTTGCTTTAGATATTCGTTTAAGCAGTACGCTTTTCATTTGTACATTTATTATTTCCTTATAGAATGACTTTTTTGTACTCAAGTATTCTTCACGGAAACCAATTCGCATGAATGAAGTAGTATAAAGTCTACGTTGTGCCCGTCACTCAATAAAACACTCTATAGTCTGAACACGCGTACTTGGTTTTACAAACACGATACATAATAAATAACCCTCATAAGACAAAAAGCGTTATCTGTGTTTTATCTCGGATGTCACCTCCGTTACTCGGTTATGTAATCCGAGCGATCAATATCGACCGGATATCGGTGACTGTCTGTGAAACCACCGACAATAAAAGGAAATACCTGTCAGTGTCCTTCACCTTACAGGTACGCTGCACTTTACCAGATAAACATGTATAACAATGCTATCTCATTGTACATGCTAAGCTCGCCATATCAAATGGCGGGCTTTTCAAATCGCCTTTCGACAGTATTCGCTTCGTTGGTAATGAAGATGGGTTACCATTTCTTCAAACAATTTGATATTGTACGCGAACTATGGACTTTCAGTTGCATAATAGACTCAGTAATGTTGAAATCCAAACCTCCTTTGGCTTTATGTCAGATAACGAGTATTTGTTACCGGTATTTCAGTATAGAAGGGATCAAATTCCATGGTAGATTCCCTTTGGTCACTAGGTGCATAGCTTGTGGTACCGCTATTTCTCATTTAGTAATGAAGTAATCATTCTCAGATTCCATATGAAGGGGAAAATCTTTATCCCTGTTGCTTTGCATTTTGGGACTGACTTTTGATGGTTTGAATTTGTTACAGTTTATATTATTTTGGACCTACCATTGTGTCCACAGAACGTTTTAGATGTCTTAGGGGTCTAGATAAAACCTCGGTAAAACTCATATTCTATAGGGTATATAATATACCATTAAATTAAATTGCAATCGGGTACAATGTATTTATCGGTAAATGGATACATAAATTTATTACGAAGTCCATACTGTATAACATCAAACTTTTTGTTGTGTAGAAATTGTGAAATCATTGTTACAAAATGTGAACCACGAAAATTTCTACCCACGAAATAATTTGTTAGTTCCAAACCACGAAGGAAAGTACCCACAAATAATTAATGATATACAGTAAAGGAATTGAAAATATAATTTCAGATTTTAATAATGATAAAAAGATTATTAATTTACTGAAATGGTTCATATTTTGTGCCGGGAAGATACTTTCGAGATTTCAAGGGACGTTCGTTTTGGTCGTGAAAATCGAATTAATGAGTAACACTTTAGCCATGTGTAATTTTCTAGCCAAATCTTTTCATTACTATCATATATCAGGAACTAACACTCGTCCAAGTGACATAACGACTTTACTAAATGCAAGGATATTCATGTATATTACTTACACATTGTAATTCTATAGTGAAAATATATATTTATGTTTCAGTAACATGGCAGGGAACGGAAGGTCACTGGAGAGCATTTTCCGACCCTTCGATACACGCATAAACCCACTTCCTATTAAAATCCCGCCACACCTCTCCAGGGCAAGCGTACTCATCCCTCTCTTTTGGAAAAACGGTGAATGGCGCGTTTTACTGACAATCCGGGCCTCTAGCCTTCGGACCCACTCGGGGTCAGTCGCATTCCCAGGAGGCAAACAGGACAGTGACGACAAAGACGAAGTTGACACAGCGCTTCGAGAATCGCAAGAAGAAGTCGGACTAAAGCCGGACGATGTTCGGGTGTTGGCCGTATTACCGCCATCGTTTACAACTTCTAACATGTTAGTAACGCCAGTAGCCTCCGTTATTCCTCACGACTTCGTACCTAAGGTAAACCAAGACGAAGTTCGCAAGGTCTTCGATTTGCCACTGTCTAGATTTGTAAGTGACGATTTCACGATGACGAAGATGGCGCGACAGAGTGACTACATTTGTTTGTATCATTTTAAAGAAAGCATTGACGGTGAGTCTGTTGATACGTGGGGATATACTGCTACAGTAGCCATGAGGGTTGCCATGGTGGTTTTAGACTCTGACGCCAGACGCGAATTAAGGGAAGGATTTTTCATCACAAAGGAAAATTCGCTGTCTTCTTTGTCCCAATCAGATACGTTGAAGCGGCTAACCAACACCCAGGACCCATCAAGCAAACTTTGATAAATGATTAAGATAGAAGCAGTAAATATCGCTACTGATTTGTTATATAGATATCGTATAGAAATGTTAGTTTCGTGAACGAATATAATGAAAAAATGCAAGCAATTACTGTACCTTTGAACGCCAATATAATTCATAAGATCATATCTCTATTTCTTCATGGTTTGTGTTTATAGTTACACATGCGTTTTTTTACCTATTACTTACAGTACAATGTATTTACTTCTAGATTAAACTGTTATGGTGCCATATAATCATGCAAATGTCACTCATACTGAACTTGCACTTATCCGTCTACACGATCCACGAAAAATTGTTCTGACGGGGCCCCGAAGTCATTTATATTTTGGCTTATTGCAAATGTATATACAGTACAACACGTTATAACGAACATGCTTACAATGAAGTAATGGTTATAACGCAGTAATCCACCGTCAATGTCTACTAAGTGTACAATTAACTTTTCATATTACAACAGTGATTTTGTTGATTCCCAGAGGTTCGTTCCAACCGTGTTTTACTGTATTCTAAATCAGTCATTGTCGGGAATAAATCATCTTTGTGTTATGCTTGAAAGTACACTGAAGCAAATTTTCTAAATTGGATAGAAAAAAATCTATAACTAATTTCCAATGGTAACTATTCTATCATGCAGGTTCAGCTAGCGCATATTTTCCGACAGAAAAGGCCCAATAAAATTTCATTTTGAGTGTCGTCTATAAGAAAATTGTTGCAGGATAAATATAACAATGGTAAGCAACTAACAATACACGGCTTAATGTGATGCTGGACATTACATTTACATGCAATTAGAATCCTTCCTGAATTTGGAACGGTTATGAATTATGGAAGATTGCTGCGGTCGACCTTTGCAATTCCAAAATCTCGGAGAAATTTCCGGCAATCTTTGGGGACACCACATATAAAACACGTCACATTTACAATGCATCATACACTATAAAACCAAGTCCTTATTGTGAAGTCATAATTTGGCTTTCTTACTCAGGCGATGGTGCAATACACCATGCATTGTGCAGTGGTTTATTGCATTGGACAGGCGTTTTTATCACTACTAGTACTACTGCTACTACATAGTAAGATTGGTAAGATATGAGATGCTTGTATAGTAACAGATATGGTTGTACTCTTGGACACACCTATCCGACACATCAAAAGATAGGAGAAACTCCCGATCTACCCAACAAGATCAGTTCCAAGATAAGAAGTATGTTAGTTGCAAATATTGCCAAAACTCACAGCTTGTGTTTATACTGTAGCTACAAATGCATGTTGATATGTAGCAATATTTACCAGTTTAATTGAACCATGATTGTCCGATAGTACCATGCAAATGTTACTCATACTGAAGGAAAAACTTCTGCTAGTCTGTCATTACGAAATGGTTTATCGGTCAATAACGATTCACGAAAATTTGTTTTCACGGGACCCGAATGTCAACTGATTCATCGCCGAAGTCATTTATATTTTGGCTCATTGCAAATATATTATACAGTACAACACGTTATAACGAGCATGTTTACAATGAAGTAATGGTTATAACGTAGGAATTATCTTTCCCCGTCAATGTTCCTCAAATATGTTTAAATTATGTGTAAAACGAACTACTCGTGTAAGAAAGTGATTTCCTTGATCCCCGTAGGTTCGTTATAACCATGTTTTACTGTATTCTAAACGATTCTTTACCGGGAATCAATTGAGTTTGCTAGATGTTTCAAAACTTGTTGAAGCGACATTTCCGAATTGCATATAGGAAAAAAATAATAACTATTTTTCAATGGCTCAGTGTAGTTATACTTTCATCCAGGTTCAGTAAACGAACATTGTTCGACAGAAAAGTATCAATAAAATTTCATTTTGAATGTCGTTTACAAGAAAATGGCTACATGAATAACAGAACAATGGTAAGAATCTTACAACAGACGGCTAATTGTGATACTGGACATGGAAAGTCGAAATGAGCAGTGTCTTGCTCCGAAATAGACCTTCTATTGGGAGATAATTATCATTTATTTTAGAGTTGTATTCATGTTTCCCTGAAACCTGCCGAATTGCACAATAGACGTTGCGTTAATACGTTAATATTGCTGTAAATATTACAATACTATATTTTTTGCGACTTATTGAAAGAGATACACATTTATTGACAAAATCTCAATCATGTTTGACAAATATAAAAAATAAGTGTAAAATAAAATTAACAGCAGAACATAAGCAAAATCAACTTGAACACCAAGATCATGGAAAGTAAACGTTAGTAAGAACTCTGTTATGTAGGGTTCACAGACATAGAAAACGAATCGGAGAAAGTAAACAGACATGTACATGTATATCATAATTATACAAAAGCAAGTTTAAATGGCAAAGTTATAATAGCAATGTGGAAGAACTGAAAAAAGCGGAATACGAGAGAATGGCGATATTTGTCACAGAATATAGAGTTACTTGATAGTGAGTCAGCATTAATATGGTTTCCAAATGAGAGGAAGAACAAATGGAGCACATGGAGAGTGAAGCAAGGATGGACATCAGAAAACAGCAGGGAAGTATGAAGAATTATAGTTGTTAGAATGATTTCTTGTGTGCAACGAAGCGGATAGATAACTGATCATGGTTATGAGCCAACTGTCGATTGCGTTCAAACACATGAGTTTTTTTTCTATTTCTTAGCATGTGCCTTTCATTTCACAACTGTTGCGCTTCTTGATGACCTTTGGTCTTGATCTGCTGTTGGTATTGGCATCCTGAACCTCCTTTCCAGTTTTTTGTATATGAGCCCGCAGAATTTCCTCAGAAGCAAGACAATACTGACTTGCCTGTTTCATAATGTTTTCTGCAGATTCTTTCAGCTGCTAGGCCTTTTCTCTCAAGAGCATTGTTTCCTTGTCGACTAGTAAGTTGGACTCCCACATCATTGTTTGAGCTTCGTCCATCACCGCTACGGCTCTACGATCAGCCCGCTTGGACTGTTCGCTGACTTTTGGGGCGGGAGGCAGACGGACTTTGTCTCTAGATGGGGCTTTATTTTGTAATTTTGATTTATGTTTTGGCTTCTCAAGCATGATTTTCTTGGAAGTCTTTCCTCTTTGTGTTTCTGTTGTCTAATTTTCGGCTTTGTCCCATAACTCGCCAATTATCTTTAACATAGCCTTTGCATCTGCTTTGATTTGTCTTGTCTCAAGTCTGAGTTCTTCGGCTTCGCTCCTAGACATCCGTCTGGCTTCTCTTTCCATCTTCTCAGCCTGGTGGATCATATCAGTTGCTTTGATATACGCCTCACAATATTTCTTTGCTTCCATGTTAGGTGGTTTGTAGTTAAGTAGGTGTTGGGGGCATTTTGGTGGACGTCCCTGCCATAACATGAAATTCCGAATATACAATGGCGGGTGATAGCGCAGGAAAGCAGAACTGTTAATGCCCATCATGTGGATCCTCACAGACAACGTCTTTACAGCTGGGTCGTGAAGTTACTATAAAGTACGGTATTACTTCCTTGATAATTTGACTCCGGCATACTTATGACGTAATAATGTATCTAGACTAGTTTCCTTTATTGGATTCGCACCATGTGAACTGCTTCGGTACGGCATCAGCTAATAAAATACGTTTAGATTTTTTTTATTTATTTTTTTTTCAAAATGGCAGCATCCATGTGAAAGATATGTTTTGAATATCCACGCATTAAAACTGTATTCCTGCCGTTACAATTAAACTGATACAATACCCTGAAATACAGTATCTATACATGTCAATTTTATCGAGTATAAATGAAAGTACGACTCATTCCGATACAAATATTCTGGTACGAACTATAGAACGCATGGTAAGTAATATTGCCAACTGCATTCTTTTCTCGCAGTTATGGCAAAAAATAACATGTTTAAAGCTGTTCATGTTGATAGAGTTTAGATTAGTTTTAATGTGTTTACATACGGTTACTCCATGCTGATTTTACATATGGCTGCTCCTGGCTCCGTAGTAAAGGCCAAACGACTAGTGGTAGAGTACATACCTGGAAGGCTAGGATTGGTGGAGAAGGCATTACTAAGTTGCGATAACTTGCTTGATCCAATTGTTCATAAAAGAGAAGGAAATACTTTTGATTCGAAAAAAGTACCAACGATTAATAGCGCGTTGAATGCCTTCTCTAATACAAGTTAACGGTACCTATTCCTCAATGTCAACCCTCTGGCTACGTGGGGACCGGTCGCCACGGGTTTATGAACGTGCATCCCGAGTTTACCGGTTGGGTTTTAAGTTTGATTTACCATATGGTTTTTATTTTTTCAGAAACAAACACCATGAAAACTCTTTGACGCATATTTATATAAAATTAGGAATCTTCCTGAATGTTGGGACGATAATGAACTCCGGGAGATTGCTGCGGTCGACCTTTGCAATCGCAATATCTCGGAGCAATCTTCGGAATTCGGTTTTATTTCCGATGATTGTCGGAAATGTCTTCGAGATGTTTCGATCACGGCCTTTGGGGACACCATTTTTAAAAGACGTCATATGCACGATGCATCATACACCATAACACCACGTGCTTAGTGTAAAATCACAATTCGGCTTTCTTACTCGGAAACTTCTGCAATACACATGTATTGTGCTGAGGTGTATTGCGTTGGACAGGCATTTTTGACAATGTACTATTACTACACTACTACATGGGAAGATATGTCATGAAATGCATGGGCATGTACAGATATGATTTTAGCCTTGGAGAGGCCTATCCTACACATCAAAAGATATGAGAAAAGCCAGATATACCCAACAGGATAAGTTCCAAGTGAACAAGTATGTTAGTTGCAAACATTGCCAAAAATTACCCTATCGTGGTAAATTGACTATGATGACGTCTTTACTCCATTACGTGTTGATAGCCATCATTGTCGCTTCAAACCTGTATACCTTCCAACTTGTCATGAGGACCATCGAGACAACCTTTGTGATGGTATATATACAAAAGTACATCACGGGGGTCGTGTCAGATATACAATGGGTGATATTGCATGTCTACAGTCGACGTAAGGGCCTATCCTTCATGTCATTATATTATATCCCGAGCTATTTGAGGAACAATTTCGTTATTGTTATTTTGGCTGTTCACTGGGTGAGGTTGTCCTAATTTGGTTACATGTTTAACGGAGCGTGTTGCCCGTTGATTAATAAGGATGGTCGTAAATTACTGTTAATTTGTGTCTCAGCAGCAATTCAAAAAGGCATTAGTCTTTATCATCAAGACAATGGATTATATCTGTGTAGGCATGAAAGTGTCTATCATAAAGGACTTTGTACCGAAAGTTAATATACAGTGTATTAACATGGTTTATTGGCGATATTGAGTTATATGTGCGATGACTAACTGACATACATGTACTTTAAAATTTAATTGTCTTTCGTGTCTTACTTGACTATAGATAATAAATCCCCAGGTGATCGAACTCTCAATATTAGTAAACCTCACTTATAACCAACATGTTTACAACGAATTCGTGGTAACACCGTAATTTTCATTCCCGTACAAAGTTACCATAATATGTCTTAACGAAATTATTTCGTTTATCCCCAGAGGTTTGATACAAACGTGTTCCACTGTGTTATATACATTGTATATAGTATTGTTAGTCATCAACGCATATATTTCTTCGTTATCGATAATGTACAATGCACTACATACCTGTACTAGATTAATTATTGTGAACAATACATTGTCTGTGAATGAGTATTGTAAGGCCGATTAATCAGTAGTTTTCTATGTACGTGTACCTGGTATGAATGGGGAATCCCGAATAAAAATAGTGCATGACTATTTACAATTGCTTTGTGCGATTGAATGTAACCGCGCTACGGATGAATGGACATACATACTGGGTTGGAAAGGGAATTCCCCGATGTGTATCTTGGCAGTTATGTGTTGGTTACGTGCTACCACCATCAACATATATACACCCCATCTATACCCCGGATGTTTGGGTGTTATCAGTGAGGTATAATATATTCATTACTGTTTATATTCTATGTAAATAAATTGATTCTGTTGGAAGAAACCTTATACGTTTCTGGAAGAAACCTTATACGTTTCTATGTCATATTTTGTCATATTTTCCTTCATTTTACAGGCTGTGGCACTAATTTTTTCGCTGCTAGTAAACCCCCTAATTATACTAGTCCGACTATTTAATCACTAGCTCAAATTTATACATCCGTTTTGCTTCAGTACTTCAAATTCAGTCATGGTCAGTTTACAATTTTGTACCAAAATTTGCAATCTGGATGTTTTCGTGAACACAATTTCTCAAAAAATGATGCATCCGGGCTGAAATAATCGCATAAAGAATGCACTCAACATAAGTTGCTACATGTACAATATTAATCGAATGGGGAGCCATTTAGTCCAATCGGACAAGGTAATTAGAATTGGCACTAGTCCAGCTGTAAAATTACTAGTCATGGGCATCGAACTAGTGCTTAAAGCTGCAGTCTGATTTTAAGTTCTGTGTGAATACTACCCATATTTTGTCAGACGGAAAAATCCTTCCTGATTTTAGTGAAAAATTTGATTTCCAATTAGAAGCTATTATCGGCCGACTCTTTGTTTGTTTGTTTGTTTGTTTTACAACTTCTTTCGGATTGAGTGTGTTTAAACACGTTATTGGTTTCATTTTAATTTCCCAGCAGAATTTTATTTCAATTATAAAGTGAAATAGGACTGAACACCAAGTAATGCCTATACAGGTTCTCATCTGTGTAACTATTGTTACATTGCTGTATTACCCACATACATTCCCAAAGAAATAATGAGGACGATATCTACGTGACTTTACCTATTCAGTTCTCTCAAATGGTTCATAATACACTTGTACATACAAATGTATGCTGAAGTTTTTCGGCACTTTGTACCACGAGTTCTATACTCAAAGTCTGTCTTATTCAACCGCCAGCAGTCTTTCATCACAGAGCCTCGAGTTAGAATACCACAGGCCAGTTGAAAAAAAAGTGTCGCACTTCTCTATCAAGTTTTGAAATGTGTTATGTAGGAACATAGAAATTGTGTTTTTTAAGTGTTATCCTACAACGGATATCATTTCGCTACAAAGAAAATAATAAAGATCGTCCTGATGCAAAGCTCTGAATAGCATCTCGCTTGTAAAAAGCCGGATATGTTAAGGTATGATGAAGTATACCATGTTGTTTATTTTAATCTATTTTATATTGTGGTTATTTTTGTTATTTTCCAACAGCTTTTTGGTGGTTATAAATGGTTTTGAAAAAAAAATAACAAAAAAAATCCAACATATTAAAATTCCTACAGAAAACGCGATATAGACATCAAAACTTAGATAGTTCACTTAAATAGTAAAATTTCCGGAATTTATATGCGAGATAAAAAATTATAAATAAATATGTACGATATCTTTACAAATCGTGTGCTACATCTGACACATTTATGTACTGTGCATTAACACGTGTTGTTTTTTACTATCCGTACCTCATTCTAACAACAACAGGTGCACGATTGGGCATTTAGATAATGAGTTTATATAAATATGTAATTCTAAAATTATACATTGCACCACCAGCGCTCGTTCATAACAAAATTAAAAAAAAAAAAAAAACATACCAAAAGGTCATGTTTTGCGAAATACTCCTACCTAAAGATGTCATAGAAAACAACCGAAGTCTCATAATGATGGGAAGTTGTATATTATACACAGATATATGTTAAGCTAAAAAGGCAAATGAAAAAAATGGTTAAAATCTACTCAGCCACTTGAGACAAGTAGTATTTTTTAAGGAAAATTTCTTAATAGACCGGTATCTGTAGCACAGGCCTTTGGCACTATGAATATATAGTCAGTTACTGACCCCCTATAAAGGCATAGAGGGTCAGTAAGATTTATAGGGGGCGAGGGCGTAGCCCGAGCCTCCTATACTTCTTACTGACCCTCTATACCTTTATAGGGGGTCAGTAACTGACTATATAACGAATTTATCGCATCGAGGACCATTTATTTGATTCATTAATTCTTTGTTTCTTATCTGTTTGGTCAAGAATCTGAAATCAAACTTAAATCATACTGGCGCGAATGATAACAAACAATCGCCACTTTTAAAATAATTGGCCTAGGTTACATATTTATCTGTGTATTTCTTTCAAGAATTTTCAAATATACTGTATAAGGAACCTGCAGAAGAATAATGAATAATTCATAAATCAACAATAATTTCGGCCTTCCTACAGTAGGCCTCACCTCAATACGACACCAGACCGTCTTTATATTGAAAGCATCACAAACAAGAGTGACACAAACATCCATCTAACATTTTAAGCACAATCTCCTTGATCATCTGTGCATTTTCGCTGAGATAATCACTTAAAGGTTATGCCGATAAATTGATTGTAGAGTGAAGATTGATCTGTAGGTACGAACACCTTCATTTGTTTATAATCACAGTCTAGAAAACGCTTCAATTGTTACGTTTGACTTTCGCCGCGTCATCAACTTTCAAACTAGCGTAGGGGAAGCAACTCGTATTTAAAAAATGTATTTCATGTAATTTGAAGTATTAAAACGATTTAAGTTATTTTTACACAAAAATTAATCATTAATATATAGTTTTACGGTAATGAAGTGGTATATTTAGTTGAAGATAATGTGTTTAAATTTTGAAGCGAGGGCGATAGCCGCCATATTGCACCATAATAAAATTTACTGACCCCCTATAAAGTGATAGGGGGTCACCACGTGACGGCTCTCCGCCAATCATTTGGGGTCATTTCTGTCCGAGGTGCGATAAATATTACATATAGAGAGAGAGTTATCTGTTAAGCTAGAGAACCAAAGGCCTGTGATCTGTAGTACAGAAAAAGCATTTGCCAAAAAACATGAAAATAGATCAGATGTCGAAGCATTAACTGGGGGAAGAATGCATGTGGATAGTATAAGAGGGGGAAAAATGTTTTGTACAGGGTAGCCACTTCAGAGCGAGAAATAGATCAATTAGCAAATCAAATTTTGGCATCAATGCATATGACGATATACCATTATGGCCTGGATCTTCTGTTTATTCTTTCTAAAAAAACATTGTTTATTTATTTAACGTGGGTTTTTTTCTTACCAATTATCCACCATTTTATTACTGTACCTTTAATGAATTTCAGGCCAAACAGTGCGTCACTCTGAGGGTATGTACATAGGTATTTAGCATGCTAAATACCGAAGACGTGTGTCTATCTCAGCCTTTATATATCGTTTAGTGTATAATTAGATATACATACATATGCCATCTACCTAGATTATAGATACAATATATATATGTCATCAATTGACAAATTGACCGAAGTGTGTTTGGTTTCTTTGTATAAACATATATATATAATCTATACATGAACAGACGGCAGGGATAAAAGCACTTCTCTCCGTTTATCAGAATAGCAGAATAAAACCGACTTCTGTAATTCCAATACGAAGTGTTTGTATAAGCGGTCGCCGTCCCTTTGTGACCTGTCTGGCCCTGTATCTGGCTCCAGTGGATAGGGGTGATAAAAAGGTCTGGTTTGCTCTTTGTTTTAATTAAGGTCTTTGCATATTTATGCTCGACCTCTCCTTCGTTTAAAGTGTTTTTGAAGTAGCAACGCGTTGAGAAAAAATATCATAAAATTGGTGTAAATAACGACGCACGCCTCCCCCGTCAAGAGCCTGCTAGGCAAATCTTCAGGTCACGGTAGTTATAAAAACTACGCTCATTCATGTTTTAAAATCCGACCGATTTTACCTGTACTTAGTGCGTTTACCTGTGTCAGTACATAACACCCTGGTACACAAGAACATATGATACGGTGGTATTCAGTCTATACTATAGGGTTTCTCGTATATAAATCCTGGAGATAGCATTGTGTCACGGTAAATAACGGTAGTTTTATCGCTGATTAGACAAAGAAACTCTATATTTAACATTAAATATCGCTACAAAAATGATAATTTAAGCAATAACACAAATACAATACACATTATCTATAACAGTCTTTTTATATTTTTTCATAGTATTTGCTTTCTGTAGTGTATATTTTATATGAATGCAATATAAAAACGGTTGTCCAATTTTAACGAGTTTATATTATTTTACTCGGTCGATCTGAAAGAAAATCTCGATTATCTGTTAGTCGCAAGCAAATGTTCTTCATTATGAGGGCTTACATATCATTCCAGATTCTGGCAATCGACCATCGGTCAAAAAATGTGCCTGTCCGTTTACCTGATTACCTGATCTTCGGTCTATATAGGCAACAATACCTCTTGACCTCCTCAATTTAGACTTGAGTCACTTGATTTTCACTTGTTGCGCATACATCGTCGAGTCACACTCATAGATGCCCACATACTCAATTCAAAGTTAAAAATAACTGTCCATACTTTAAAAACGTTGTCCAGAGCTTCATCTTATCATAGCAACATGGTGAAAACATTACAAAATATATATAAAATACTTTAACAACGACATTGAATATGAGTGACATGTCAACAACAAACACTATTGATGATGTCAAGAACAAAAAGCTCATCAGGGCAACACTAAAAACAGCACAAAATATGAATAACCAAGAACAATACAGTATAGACAACAATAAAATCACGATATCAAAAACAGTTTACATATGAAACGGAGTCTATATGAACCCCAGGGGCCTGATACGAATTTCCAACCTATTATATATTTTTTTATCGAGTACTAATAGTATATATTGGAAATTTTTGTCAGGTCCCTGTGATATAGACGAAAACAGGACGCTTTAAGATTGAAAAGAAATAGATATTTAAATTAATTTAGAGAGACTGAAATACCTCAGGTTTCATTAAAACTTCAAAGTTCAAAGTCAGAATATGTATGGGTCCTTCTGTATAAGCGGCTGTTTTGTACAGCCCACATGTAAAATACATTTCTATATACAGTAGTTAAGCCAGATTTGTATGGACCTACGCCAGTACAGGTTTACAAGTCTCCGAGCAACAGTGAACACACAAGTTGGAGCGTCGAAAAATTCTCGAATACATATTATGTCTTTTAAATACGAACATTTCATGGTCATATCTTGAATACCTATTACACGAAATATAAAAGACTGACAAAAACACCGACCCGAAGGTCAATTACGCCACTGAAATGGTTTTCTGTCAAATACAAAACGGTGATTTATGTTCTTTCAACAGTAAACAGATGAGTTTTACCTTGTGTACATCCGATTTCAGTATACATTCACATTTAAACCGAATTTGTAAGGCTGTTTTAACACATCACGAATTACATTGCATACATTTAGGGTAGCCATGAATACACAGAATTGTTTTACAAAGTCGACTTGGCTCGGGAATTGCTATTTCTGTCATGGACAAAACAACGACAATTAAAACGCAAGGTAAGCATCGTGCATAAATTACATGTACAAATGACAAAAACATTTTGGAAGATTTAAAATCCAAGATATTACTCAAACATCGTTTAGCTTGCTTTTTCATTTAATAAGGTCATTATAGCATTAAAACATAATCTATATACAGTATACAGAAATATCTTTCGTCAAGGTGCCAACATGAAAAATAAAACCCATAGGAAATCTACAATTCTGCCGATCAGAAGCATCAGAACAAATTGAAATACATTTTTTGCATTCGAATGAATTAAAGTTTGACAGAGCAAACGTAAAGAATCTCCAGAAGGGATTCTAACAAGAAGTCAAACGGAAACTCTATCTTTGAACACTTTACACTTATTTCCTAGTGTCAATAAACATTTTGTAACACGCAGCAACACATTCTATTCTTTGAAAGGCTTTATGTCTGACATTCTTTTCCAATCAGCTGTAGAATGAAAACCGTAAGAGCTTATTTGTTAAAAAATCAAGATGGCCGCCCAATGGCCATGTTTCATTCTATTCAAGAAAACTTTAGTTGCCACATTTTACGATAGGTGCCTATTTTCCATGATGTTTTCGCAAAATGGGATATGCAGTCAATGGATGGCATGAAGGGAACAAGAACATGAAGGGCGATGAGTGTTCTAAAGAGATGCATAGTAAGCAGTAGTCCACTAAACCTACGTATATACCAGGTAATTATTAGGTTTTAGCGGACTAATGTGTCGGGATGTGCTGATGAAGGTGCAAGTAACAAGGTCGTAAGAGTTATTCCCCCTCATTGAAATAGATTACACAGCTGTAGTTAGCTCCCTTGGTCCATTTTGCTGATAATTCACTAGTTAAACCGCATCTCAATTCAAATTATTTCTAAACTTAAAGAGCAAATACAGGTGACTTTAAATAAACTGGATTACAATTGTGAATATGTTAAAATATAAAATGAGTTCATGTTAATTGAAATGATAACCTTTTCATCCGGGCCATATTTTTCAAGGCTATACACAATGTTCCAAGAAGTTCAACAGTATAAATACACATCAAGGACCAGCTTCGGGACTGACGATATACTTGACATATGAAACAGAAACATATAAACTGCACTGCACTAAACTTTCACATGTGTTTTCGATGATGAGGATTGTACATATCAGAACCTCACATCTTGTACAAAGATTTATGTTGTATTGAAAATAACATAACAGTTCATTGATTTAAGAATTTTTAATAACATTCAAACTTGTTGACACTTGTATCCAAGTAGTACATACATGTATAAGTGATATTCTATATGCGGTACATGTATTACATATATTGGAGCCATATAGAGTGTGTATTGCATATGTTTAGAAACCCAACAACCATTGATATGGCCAATATGTATGTATTAAATATTCATTTATCACAACACATTCAGAATGACAAAATCTCAAATAAATATCTACATTTCATAAAGTCATCATCATCTCATAAACTAGACAATGTCATTCTGATCTACCAGAATTACTTCCCTTGATTCGAAATGAAGGGAAGTAACTCTGGTAGATCAGATTGATCCATGTGTACCCTTAAAACTTTCAGCATCACACTTAACTACTCAGTGTCTGTGACAAAGGGTTTCTAAGGGAAAGAGATTTGTATAGAATTGAAGTAAGATGTATCTGTAAAAAAAAAATGGATATACAATTTATTAACTGGTACTGCAATGTATTGATTACTGTGATGTATAGATTAAAATGTATCTTTGTATGGTTTACTTAAAGTTTTAAAAAGAATTAACTACATTACACTCATAATCATAATACAAGATACAGGAAAGCCACAAAAAAAGAACGTTACTAAAAAACACTGTTAATAACCTTAAATGGCAGAGCAAAGATATTTGGGTTGAGAAAATGTAAAAAACATACTGAACAAGTAAAACTAATTCCAGAACAAAACCGATCACTGATATGGATTATTAGAATAATCCAAATAAAACTTTATAGAACTCAAATAATGCATAGATTTTTTTTACTATTTTTTCCATAATAGACCTACCTTTTTCAACATAATAAATGCACCCCTCCCCATTTTTTGAGACCTCAGTTTAACTCTCAATGACAGATGAATGATTTTAAATACAGAACTTTAAATGACAGATCTAAACACAGGTAAACAAGGCAGTTGATGAGACAAATATTGCAGTAGTGTAATAACAGCACTATTATCCCTTACACACATATGTATGTAGATATCTATAACATTTATAACACATGTGTACACATCCAATATAATGGTATAAATACTGTCACAACTCCTACTGGCTGATAACATTTATATATCAATTGGCTTATAAAATGCACAGGAACGTGTCTCCATGCGATCACCAGATTGCCTGAGAGATAAGTAAAATAAGGTACTGTAAAAGTGCCGATCATCACAGCCAGGGATAGACAACAAACAACACAGAATTAGTTGTGACATCAAAGACTCGTGTCTCATGATGAGTCTCACAAGTTTCTGTTGACGATCTTCATCATATGTCACAGTATTCATCAAC
Source organism: Argopecten irradians (assembly GCF_041381155.1). Lineage (NCBI taxonomy): Eukaryota > Metazoa > Mollusca > Bivalvia > Pectinida > Pectinidae > Argopecten > Argopecten irradians. Next base: position 36,184,733 of record NC_091135.1, read on the forward strand.
CACATTCTAATCTTTCAGATTTACCTCCCTTTGTTTCATCTGATCAGTAACTTTTATACAGTTAAAAAAAATGGTTATAAATACAAGTTCCGTTTTTATAACAATACTATGAATTCCGTTTTAAAGCAATTTCTGTTTTTATAACACTCTAATTCAATAATGGTAATTAGTTACAAAACTTCCTCTGAAACATTTTTCAATGCCATGGCATTGTTCATACAATTTCATTATTTAACATACCGTTATTAAAAAGATACTAAGTTGAAAACAAAATTCATCCTGTATAAAAATGATTCCATGAATACTGTTTCTCAAAATTAGAATGTAAATAGTGCATGTAAAATGTGCATTCTGTTAAATTATAACAACAAAATTTCTTACAGACTTTTCCATATTCTGGTAGTTTTACAACAAAATATGAAAATAGGACAGCTTTTCTTCATTCTCAAAAAGAAGTTTGTTTTCATATTACAAAGACAAAACCATTATAAACTTTTTTTAACTTTTGAAAACAAATATTGTTTTTACTATAGTAACTTGATTTTATTATGTTACTTTGTACTTATGGCTATTTTCGCCATTTAAGTAAATTTCAGCTGATGTTTGCCAATGGTAGTTATTAAAACAGCATGCAGGATTCCACAAAAAATAAATTGATTTGGGTAAGTCTCATAAATGTTTATGAAGGGATGCTGATGATATAATGTATCACGGGTAAAGGCAATTGTAATGGGCCACAGACATTAGATTCTCAGGCAATAAAAAAACAGAAAATAAATTCTGGACTCATGCAGTGATGCCAACAAGAACATCTGAAATACATCACAATCTAGTACATATTGTTTTCATATAATCTGCTACACATATATTTCCAGCAATGGTTTCCCTGTGAAATATTGCAGCTTTAGGTTTCCTGTGAATAAACATTCTTCATTTCCACAGCGGCACATTTTAATACCAGGTTATGCCAATAGATTCCTTATGAACAGCGAGTCATATTGACAGACACACCAAGCAACTATATTGGCACCGATCTGTAACAGGTCAATGTAAAACAACTCAGAAATTAACCTGGGCGTTTCTTCCTCCATCACCTATCCATAGACTCTGGGTAGCTGGCTAGCATATACCCGTAATGATTTATCTAACCAAGCTGAGTATTGAAGAATTTCATAACAATCACCATCACATCCACAGATCATAGTAGAATTTAAGATATAGTGTAAACATTTCCTGCTAAATACAGGTAAAGTGTATCCCAAACTAGCAGGATCGGAGTCTGTCTATTCCAATAGACTTAAACTTGTTTAAGTAGGCTAGTAAAGTTTGATTAACACAATCAGTTACCATACGATGCCATTACGCTGCATAGTCACACAAGAATATTTACGCTGGAATGTCCCTGATGTCATTACACTGGATTCTCCTGCCAGACAACATTACGCTGGATAATCTCTGGAGAAAATCTTTACACTTCCTGGCTTCATCCACGAGAGACCTTTAGTGGAGACTGGAGGAGGGGCCCCATTTCTGGTTGTGATATCACTTTCGTTTTCCTATTATAAAACATTGGAGAGAAAAGTTGACATCATTTATGAGAAAATGAAACTAATATAATGTCAAGGTAGATATACAGCAAAAAGACTAAAGTATAGCCAGGATCATCATTCAATATCGTTAAAGAAGCTTACATTTCCTTTATTTCAGCTATTTGTACTAGGGTAAAATGTCTTTTTTTTCCGACATCTAATATTAATAAATCTGAGTAAGAATTCTATAAAGATTACAAAATTATTTCAAAGAAGAAATAAAAGCATTTGATATTATTAAAATTGGATTCATTTTAAAATCTTTATACAACTTTTATAAAATTTGGTTCATTTTCAGATCATTGTGTCTAGTTTTAATCTGAACATACATATGATAGATGGTAGTATTAGACTGTACAGCCATAGCGAATAAGACTGTTGGATGGTGAACCTCGGAGTTATATACAGTGTCCCTAACTATATTATCCTATTATCAGTAAGACCCCTTTGATTCAACTGTTAGACATGCACTTTGTGTAAGATAAGTCATGTTGAACTTTAGACGTATAAGACAATATTATTTTTCTCAATACGACTCTTTTATATTAACTGTCTGTTATTCTGAATGCTACAGTTTTTTTACATAACAGTCTAACTTGCTTTCAAAAGAATTTGTACAATTTTCATTGAAGGTTGCAGTTTGCTTAATTAAATGTTAAGTGTATCAATATTTCACAAATAATGGCAATAACATTACTGGGAAAGATCAAGGTTGGAGGCACAGCAAAGAGAGATAATTGGCAACACTGTTGGTATGTTGCTTTTTTATTTTATTTTACCCACTATAATCAGCTGTGGTCATTTAAGCAAGTGTCAGGTTAAGGATGAGAATTATAATTGCAGTGTACATAGCTGAAGAAAAACCACTGACCTACAGTCAATACCTGGCAATTGACTGCCCCATGGGGTTTGGAACTCCCTAAACAGAAGTGAAACCCTAGTGGTAATGCATCTGGACTCCATTAGGTATGCAGCAGGGTGAGGTATTAACACCTTACATGTGTACCTAGTTTTACTGTTGAAAGGCAGTAGGTTGATGTGTTGGGACATTAACAATGTGATGAGGTAAAGTGCAACCATTTGTAAGGATATGTTACCTACTTTTAACTTAACAGCGTCAAAAGAAGAATTGTTTTCTTCACTTATTACATCTACAATTCAACAAACCATACTATATACATTGTGTGAATACAGCTTAAATATGTTAATACAGGTTACATCTAACTACACATCATATTATTATAGATACAGCTTACAATAGGTTAATCTATAAGGGACACACATACATATTATAACTTGTTACTTGTATTAGGTATATATATATACAGTGAAACCTGCCTTAGCGACCACTTCTGAATTAAAGCCACCTGCTTTTCAAGAGCTACTTATTAAGACCACTTTTTAGGGTCCCAAATGGATCACTTATAACAAAATTTGACCTTTGCATAAAGACCACCTGGCTACAAAGACCATTTTCCTCTTGTCCCTTAGGTGGTCAATTTAGATAGGTTTGCACTGTATTATATACAATGTAATGTAAAATTTACAGTAAAATGGATGATTGAGATGTTAAATAAATATTAATGGTCTACAATACTACTTTTTGTAGGAATTATATAAAATACAAGAAGTATTTATGTGAGACAGAGTTTAAACAATATATACGGACATATGTACAACAACAGGTACATACTAAGTGGATCTAATTGTGTTACTGACACAATGTAAAATTACTAGCTAATGTGATATATGTGTTACGGTATATAAATATAACGGTTGTACACTAATGTCCACTAAATAGGATGTTTTTTAATAGAAATTTTAAAAGACAAAAATACCATGGATTACATGCACTTCCCCTACGATAACAATGATCTCCCTGATTTACACCATCTACCACCAAAAACTGTTTTCTTTCACCATATTACACATATACTACATACTTATGAGAAAAACACATTTTTTTAACTGATAGAATCATACATGGTTTTTTCCATTAATACGCATACGATAACTCATTTGGGATCTATGTAAGTGATCACTTATAAAAATTCTTCAAGGTTCATGTAAAGGCTTTAAACAGTGATATTTTGCAAGCCTAAAACTCATTACTGTGCTGCAATTGAACAGAACTAATTTCTTCTCCAGAAATATACATTTTTCTCATATTTTACTGAATTTTACAAACAGCTTCACAAATTACATATCAACAGTAAGCTGACAGTTAGCCAGGGTACATACCAACAATTAATGAAGTTAATTTTGTTCAATTGCAGCACAGTAGTGAGTTATAGGCTTGCAAAATATCACTGGTTAAAGCCTTTACATGAACCTTAAAAATGGGCTAGAGTGGAATTTGGTTTATATATTTGCTTACCAATCAGACTCAAAGTTATACATGCACAACAATGGACGCTGAGAAAAATTGACAAGATTTTGAAAAAAAAACCAAGATCCATTTGAGTTATATCAGTTTCTCAAGATAGATTATCATGCGACATCTGAACAAAAATTTTAATTGAATGACGATGGGTTTACTATATGTATACACAACATTAGTTCTTTCTTCAACACGTTTTGGCAGATTACTGTTAAATGTTGGACAATGCTGTTATTTGAAGTTATTGTTTGCCGACATCCAATATCCATGTCTTTGAAATTACAAAAAACGTCTTATATTGAAGTTAAATTAAATTTGCATGCACAGAGATAGCAATCTGTGACACATGTATAAGACAACATTCAGGTTTTTGAAAACAGCTGGAATTCAATGACCTGAAGCAGATGACTAAAGACAAATTTCAAACATGCAAATTGTTAAAATCATGATCAATAGAAAATTTGTAAGAAAGGTGTTAACCTACACCACACCAAGCATTTACCTGACCCTATTACCTTCATCTTCAGCATTTGTTGTCGGGTGTCATCATGGACCGAGGGATCCAATGGACTAAACCTAATCAGTATATCGGCAGACAAGCATATTAACATCACATTTAATTTTCAATTTTCCATTTCCACATATAGACTTTGATTTAAGAATACATACATGCAGATAAATCTTTAACAGAGAATTTCTATGATTCATTACATTTATTGAACAACACGTGCATTCCATGCCAGTTCGTAACTTACTACCAATCATTTTATATTTTTCTTCAATTTTTTATTTTTTTTATATACCTTTTTGTACCTTTTGTCAAGACAAAATTCAGATAAAGATAAGGATTCTACTTCCAGCTATATGAGTTTCCTTTGTAGTATAATGCATTCATCAAAGAAAGAAATTTTCAAGCCAGATGATATGAGACTTAATTTGGGATCGTTGAAGTGGCTTAGCTTATATCTTCCAAAATGGCCCGAACCCTTCTTTGGTATATGCCAGAATCTCTGCTTGTAATAATCTTAAGGAAATATGTGATGGTCACTAAGATATGTGTCACCTCCTTGTACCTTAGCAGGGGTGGACACACACTTACCTAAGGCAATGTGGATCATCTGACTTCACAGGATCATTTAGTTGTTCCTTACTTTTCTGCACCGATATACTGACTTGCGTTTTGAAACAATCCAGGTCAGCTTCGTATCTAAAATCATCACATTCAGACTCAGTTACTGTAAACCTATTCATTTTTCGTGTATGCAATATTTTTCGTCTTCGTTATTTTCAATACATTCACAAATACTGGCTACATAAATTCATGATCAAGGGACATACCATACATTTGATACAATTATTTGCGAAGGATTTGAATTCGCTTTAGAGGTCTCTTCTCTCAAAGATAAAGCAATTTATAGTGTTTATTGTTAAATGCATGGCATAGCTTAAATGGAATAATAAATAACATTTGAAGGAAGAAGTTAATTCTATGGTGCCTCTATTATAGTTACCGTAAACGTGGACATTTTTGTGAGAGCTTGTTTTTTCATTTTGTAAGAATAAACATTTGGTGTTAGTGTTATTTTTGTCCTCCAAAAGTTGTGTTACATTTGCATTTATACAAGTAATACATTAAGTTCATAAGTATGTAAATTGTTTTTTGGTGAGTATCTTTTAGAAATAAATTTCATGAAATTTTAGAATATGTAATAGAACTTTTGCCAGAAATTAACTAGACATTGGAATCAAAACACAATCATATAGAAAAACACAATTCCTGTAATTCTGTACTTTAAATTAATACACTGTATTGTATCATACATTAGAATATGTCAACAGAAACATTTTGATAATTGTCCAAATTCAATAATTCTGAATTTACTATTTCTTACTTACAGTTCAGCAGCCTCCTTGTTGAGCGGAGATTTGCTGTCGATTTTGTAGAAAACTCGTCGTGCATACAAGAGGACCTGCCACACATGGTTGACATTCCTCCTGCAACAAACACATCAAACATTTCAATCATAAACACTGGCGACAAATACAGACGGCGCTTCCTGACAACATAAGTTACACAAAACAAATGTTTTTTATTGAATCTTGTTCTATGTGCTAGTCCAGAGACAACATTCAACGTACGTTCCCTCAGCAAAAGGATGGCTCTGACCAAAAGTAATTTGAGATGACAGACCAATACATGAATACCAGAATGATGGATATCATACACTGCATGCACTATAGACATTATATAAAACCAAGAGAATTCAATCTTTGCTGTTTTTACATTAAAAATTTAATACATGATGATGTACAGTAGTATGGATAAATGATCTCATCCTCAAAGCTTATGGCCGGTCTGAAAGCTTACACTTATTTTGAAGCTTATCAAGTTAAATTACTTGAATTCACATGCAGTACATTTTTGTTAACAATCCTTGGAGCTTTTTTTGTGTTGGAAATTATCATATGAGGCTCTGTTGATCTATTTTACCCACCTCCATTTCTGGAATGCACGCTTGACATCTAGTTGTCCTGTTAATGGGTCAACCAGAGGATGAAAGACTGGTAAATCAAAGACTAGACTCTGAAACATCCAATTTAATCAAACATCCAATTTAATCATCCAATTTAATCAAACATCCAATTTAATCAAACATACATTAATTATTTTTTACCTTAACTATTGCAGAATTTGGTGGTAATCTTCAAAAAAGATTGATCGAAGTACAAAAATGATTAATTTTCAATTACAAATCGATTTTTAAATCAAATTATGTGAAAACATGTCATAAAGTAAAATGATGTGAACTTTGAAAATATATCAGTATACAGATTAAATAAGCTTTCTGTAGTAAGAGCACTTACAGGGCATTCGCCATTAGGAAAGTTGTCTGGAATGATAATGGTAAACTTGAATGCCCCTTCCTGGTATAGGCCTTGTCTGATGAACAATACACCGTACCATACTGTAAATACAGAGAAAACCATACCTAGTATACCATATACCACACTGTAAATACAGAGAAATAAACAGTACATGCCCTATTGTAAATATTGAGAAAACACTCAAAACCATCATACCATATTCATCGTAACTAGTGCCCCTCCCCCTATTAGCGGCCTTCCCTTTCCTGGAGAAGGAGTTAAAGTTGTATTTAAATGACCCCATCCCATGGGTTGAACAATGTTTTACAACATACGTTTCTAGCATCAGCATTTTATCTCATATAGGATGAACTTTTACATGTGAATCAAAACATAATAATGCATCTCAATGGATAAAAGGCATATGCATGTTTACTGTAGTAAACAGATTAATGTGCCATGAGTAGGGGAAACAGTTAAAATATGGTTGACATTTTACTTCCACAGCATACAAATTGATTCACTAATAAACCACCTTCATTACACAATGTCCCCAAGGCCAAATGACCTCAAAGTTATATATTTGAGTAAATGTACACGGTATAGTGGTTTAAAAAAAAAAAAATTACCAAGAGAGGACATCGCAGAGGGAATTGCATAACATCCTGGAATTTTCTGCTGCATTAATAAATTACTGGAAAATAAAAACGAAAAACTCCCATTTAATTTGACGTCAATCAACATTTCAAAACCCTAATTTTCTGATATTCTTTGAAATTGATAACTTTCATTTCAAAAGCAAATTCTGAAACATGTATGTTGAACTCTATTTTCACAAAATACAACAACTACCAGATATCTAAACACAAAGCTAGATGCAAGGGACCAGCATTTTAAGCATGCCATTCTACAATGTATAGAATCATTTAAAAGAAGTCATTTTAAGATTTTAGTAAAAAAAATATCAACAAAGACACAATTATCAAAGAAATTAGACATCAGACATTGATGTAAGATAAGTACCGGTATAAGTCATCTCCCTACTAAACAACACAGTGGCCATGGTACAAATATTCATTAATGGAAAAATGCAAAAAATAAAATAGTCATCTAAATTCAAATGAAGGGAGATAACTCCAATATGATATTTAATGAGATACCTAATTTAAGTATTACCCGTATTATACAAATATAGCATTTTGATGAGGTCGATACATGGTTATATCGACCAAAGAAAAAATATTGACCGAGGACGTAGTCCGAGGTCGATATTTTTTCTGTAGTCGATATAACCATGTATTGACCGAAATCAAAATGCTATATTTGTTTTATTATTTTTCTGGATTTTTTTACATTTTGAAATGAGTGCAAATCTAAATAAACGTCGCATTGTAAATTCTGCTTTGCTATGACAGTTACAATCTTATGATTTTGTAACATGTTTAATTTAAGAACAACATACGAAAACAGTATCAATTGATGCACTTCACGCTTTTATTACATGCACCCGGTACATGCGTTCTTGTCAATTGCATACATGTACATGTACTCGAATATACCTGTAGTTCCATGTCGGACACAGTCAATTAAATGTGTAGTTTGTTCTCCGTTGAAATAATCCACTTCGACGCCAAACATATATTAAAAGATTCAGATTGACATGAACATACATTCTATTATGCTTAGTACTCCATTTCGTAAAATAAAAATCGTATACATACTGTACGATTAGCTTAATTCGGCCTAATGTTGTTACTAGTCTAGGTGGAAATTTTCAAATAAATATCAAACGTATTCACTATTCAATGGCTCCAGATGCTTAATGAATGTTACTCGATTATTTCCTACTCTCCTACCGTGTTTATGTTGAAAATTTGAAAGTTTAAACTGTAGTCATCAGCTGGAAGTCATTATCATCTTTGATAGAAACCGTAACAATCAACGTCGTCTGTCACATTTTGTGGTTACGCTTCAAACTCAGGTCATCAAAGCGTTTGTTTCAAAGCGCAAGGAACTCGAAGCGTTTTGGTAACGTAGATGCAAACGTTATCTAAAAATAACCGTGCAATATACTTTTTCTATAAACTACTTCCGGAAAAATCGTGCAATATAGTTTTTTATCGGTGAGCACGTGGCGTGTTTTTGACCAATGAAGAGTGACAAAAAATCCAGAAAAATAATAAATCATAATATTTTATATGTAATATTTTACCATATTCAACCAAAAAAATGCCCATGTCCCTATAAGCCCCCTTCCCCCCCTTGAGGCCTCCATTTCAATTGCTCAAGACCAAAACTGTATAGGTTTGCAATAATTTTGTCTTATTAAGCACTTTTTCATTTTTGTCGATTTTTCAAATGCCCTGTGCGCTTATTGGATCGAATACGGTAATTTATTTTGCTGTAACCTTGGAGGTTTTCACTCTAAAATACATTGAAAGCCAACAATCCCAACATGCTAGCCAATCTATAATCCTATTGGTTATGATCACATGTTTTGCAGTGACTGAATTTTTTGCAATCTAATCCTGTTGATTTAATTTCATGATTTACAGTTATACTGTTCTACTGAACCTAGTTATGCTTGATACTGCAGTGATTAACGTTCGTGATTTTTATTTGACCCGCAAAATACGCCAAATTACACAGTTTATAGAATATCATGCTAGGACATTAATGTAAACAAATATATAAGGTATCTAATTCCTAAGGAATTAGTAGTTCTTCACAAAATTAAAACTGGCTACAGAACATTTTAAAGAATTGGTAGTTCTTCACACAATTGGTTATACAACGAATATCAGGTTTGACTTTCTAGAACTTTCTTTTTCATTTAGAACTAGTTGTTTTGACCTTTTTCTAAGTTCTTGAACAAACATACAGGTTGACCTTGACTATACCTAGTTAGATAATGGAATAATAATGCCACATGCACTACAGCATGTTCAAACTCACATGATACATATAGTTGTAAAATTTTACAATTTATTGTTTGTAACTTATTCGCCGGGGTTTATTTTCACAAATTATCTTTGTAGTCTTTGAAAACGTCACAGGCTAGATCACATTTAAAACCCTAATTTTGAAAAATTTGATCCGCTTTTTTAGCAAAATTAAAACCCCAGTGAATATAAGCAGCTATTCAGTACTCTGCAGAAGTGTTCAAACTGTCTTAACACTATATACTAACTATTCAGCCATTAGGGAATACTCCAACATGAATGGTCCATAACTGTTGGTGTTTGCCTTGACATTAGAGCCATGTGTCTGTTTAGGGCGGGCTGCCATAGTTGTCGGAGTCTGTGAATCAGGGATAGATGGGAGTTTCCTGCATTCCTTGCTCGTTTCCTTTACCATTGGTTCTGTGGGAGTACTGGATGCCGCCTGGAATTATAATGATAATAAATGGTCTTTATGTATACAAATATATACTGGTAACCCTAGAACTGTCATCCAGGAGGCCAACTTATATTGATCTTTTTGAAATAAAGGGGCATAACTCTAAGGGGGCACTTATTCCAATACAAATTACACACAGCTTCACTGTATAAGTATTGCCATCAAGTTTCATTTAAATCTCTCTAGTAGTTTAAGACCGAGTAGCTGTTTTAAAATTGTTTTGTAACAAATGGGTGAATAACTCTTATTTAGTTGAAGATATCTTGTTCTTATTTTGATTATGCACATCGATTTACACTGTATAAGATTCCAAAATCACAGTAAGATTAATTTTACATCAACATGTGATTTTGGAATCTTATACAGTCTTAGAACTTTGCTGCTTAATTTATACTGATAGCAAACAGTTACTTTGAAGGGCCCATAGAAACTAAATACAAGCATACCTGTATATGTCTTAGGAGGAGACCATAATGTACTTTTATAGGTAATGCTATTTATCATAATCAGACAATAGTAACTCTAAAACATTAATAACTCAGCATGATTATATATAGAGGGAAGCTAAACAATGTGTACAGGATACCTTTTTACATTGTTTGTTAATAGTAATTTATATATGAAGTGAGAAATTACTCCCTACAAATTATAGATTGTGTGTTTTAGTTAAAAAAATATATCTGTCCTGTATATATATAGCCATAGCCTTCTCAATGCTACAGGTGTAATTATAAGATTGACTGCTGGGCTCATCAATCTAATCGGTATCTACTTAACATACATCTACCTATCACCTAACAGTCATTCCCCCACTCCATTCTCCCATCCATGGTAGGTGTCTGTTGATAATTTATAACCCTCAGCCCTATATTGTATTTCCCCGAAAGACACTACAAAACTCCAACTACATTAATATATTTAAGTTGAAGTTTGGCACCAGACCACTCTGATCAATGACAATCCATGTGTTTGTCACAAGAAAAGACTCCATTTCCCATCGATCGTCCAACGTGTGTATCGCAATAACATATAAGCCACAGCCTTGTCTGCTATCAGTATATCCTAACCCCCTACCCCATCTTTCAATCTTTCACATATTATAAAAGCAATTTTCACATATTATCTTTCTAGCCTTTTAAAGCCTCATTTTTACAACAGGCTATAGTGAAAGAAGCCATGACTTTGATAATTTTTGCGAGGCATTAAATTTCGCGATTTAGGATGGATCTGTGAATTTAGTGAAATTAAAAACCCCCTCGAATATTTAGCAACTATACAGTATGTGTGTGTGTGAGGGTGTGTGTGTGTATGTGTGAGGGTGCGCATGTGTGTGTGTGTGTGTGTGAGAGAGACAATACAATAACATTAACCCTAGCCTTGTCACCAATCAGTATCCTACATCACTCCTCCCCCCACCCTCCCAATTTTCATATATATACATATAACAACAGCAATTTTTGACACCAGGCTCCTCTGATCCTACACATATTTGTCCTGAAAAATGACTTCATTCCCCGCACACCATGTATGTGTGTGACAATAACATATATACCTGGCCTTAATCTTGTCACCAATCAGTATCCCCCTCCCTCCCCAACCCCTACCCCTTCTTACTACATATATTATTTATAACAGAAGTTTTTGGCACCAGACCCCTTTGACCCTATACTACATGTATCTGTCCTGAGAGATGACTCACCTGGGGACTTTGTGACATAACAGCTTGGATGCGTCCCTCATCAGTACTACATATTCACAGCTGTCAGGCGCCACTACATCATCTTACCTGTAGAGTAAAGCAAACATCAATGTCATGGCTATCAGTATTACCTACACAACGTATAGCTACTGGCTGTAACAAAAAAGTGAAAAACAGTAGACAGCTATCAACTGAAATTAGAAAGTGAAAAAGCAGGTCATAAACCATGTATTTATCTGTTATGTCGATTTTAAAGTCCAGTAATTAACTAGCTCCTGCAAATATTTACAGATTTTGACCATTATCGATCTCCTTTCGAAATCCATTGATATAAAGCAGTATCCCAAATTTGAATGAAATCAGACAATAAATACTAAATTCATAATTATTGCACGGAAATCTTTTCCCGTTCGCCGATAAGTGTTACTGCATCTGATGTACAATGTAGCAGTACATTGTTACTTACACAGCTACAATTACAAGTTTGTTGTATTGTATCACAAAAAGTGTTCAGACTGAACCAAAAAAATTGTCGAAGCAAGGAACAATCGATGCGCACACTTATTAGAATGGTATAGTTTGGTGAAGTATGCACTGAAAAGCTACCCACATTTCCTGCCCATAACCAGTCTGATTTGTAGATGAGGTTAAGAACCAAATTGGTGCATCCTCAGGAAATAGGTTAAAGTGCCTTTTATAGTAGGTTAATAAGTATGTATACTGCCACATCAAAGTGATGATACGCAGTCACTTTTAGTGCTATCCTGCATGCCTGGTTACAAAGTTATGGACTGATCAACTCCAAAAAAATCTGTTAAGTTATATGGTCCAGGACTTGTGAACTCTGAATAAAATTCATCAAAACAGGGTTACAAGCTAAAAGCTGGATATGGTACCTAGATATACTGTACTATAGGCGGTTATTTTCGAGGGATATTTTCATAATTTTGCGGGGCAACTTAATCAACAAAATATTGAGAAATGATTGAAAGTCAGATCGCAAAATTATTTTTATGTTCGGTAATCAATTCAAATGTTATATCATGGTTATGTCCTAGCAAGTGCTGTGCATACCACTCCAAACAAATTGGTTATGACATGTCATGGTTCAATTGAATCATCAAGTTGAAAATGATACATGTACATGACTTTAATACTCCAGATACTGATGGTATGAGGACATGGAAGGAGACACTCTATACAGGACCACACCACTGACAAATTTTAGTCCATCAATCTGAAGCAGGTAGAGACAGATAAGTCACTGCTGATTAATTAATCATTTTTATTTGGCATATTTATATAATCTGTCGCCTCTAGAGATCTCCATATATATATATATATATATATATATATACATGTATAGACATCTACAGGTGAGTTTCCTGGCATCAAAATCACAAATTAATAATACGTATCAGTAAAACAAACAAGAGGCCCAAAGGGCCTTAACGGTCATCTGACTACCTTGGCAATAGTAAAATTAATTTCATATGGTGTCACTTTGTCAGGACCATGTCAGGATCATTTTCCATTTCCTTCAACAAATTTTATTTCAAACAAGAGGCCCAAGGGCCTTAACATGTAGGAAATTAATTAGATATAGTGTCATAGTAGCCTTCTTCAATTTGGGATCAACCAGAGATGTAACAATACTTTGTCGATCCATGTCAGGATCATCTCAGGCAAGTTTCAGCCAAATCACATAGGCAGAACTTGAAAAGAAGTTCAAAATGTGTTTTCAAGATGGCGGCTGTGGCAGCCATCTTGGATTTCGGATCGACCCGAAAAATAACAACACTTTGTCGGGACCATGTCAGGATCATTTCATGCAAGTTTCAGCCAAATCGAACCAGTAAAACTTGAGAAGAAGTTCAAAATGTGTTTTCAATATGGCAGATGTGCCGGTCATCTTGGATTTCGGATTGACCCGAAAAATAACAACACTTTGTCGGGACCATGTCAGGATCATTTCATGCAAGTTTCAGCCAAATCGCACGAGTTGAACTTGAGAATAATTTCAAAATGTGTTTTCAAGATGGCGGCTGTGGCGGCCATCTTGGATTTCGGATCGACCCGAAAAATAACAACACTTTGTCGGGACCATGTCAGGATCATTTCATGCAAGTTTCAGCCAAATCGCACCGGTAGAACTTGAGAAGAAGTTCAAAATGTGTTTTCAAGATGGCGGCTGTGGCGGCCATCTTGGATTTCGGATCGACCCGAAAAATAACAACACTTTGTCGGGACTATGTCAGGATCATTTCATGCAAGTTTCAGCCAAATCGCACCAGTAGAACTTGAGAAAGTTCAAAATGTGTTTTCAAGATGGCGGCTGTGGCGGCCATCTTGGATTTCGGATCGACCCGAATAATAACAACACTTTGTCGGGACCATGTCAGGATCATTTCATGCAAGTTTCAGCCAAATCGCACCAGTAGAAATTGAGAAGAAGTTTAAAATGTGTTTTCAAGATGGTGGCTGTGGCGGCCATCTTGGATTTCGGATCGACCCGAAAAATAACAACACTTTGCCGGGACCATGTCAGGATCATTTCATGCAAGTTTCAGCCAAATCGCACCGGTAGAACTTGAGAAGAAGTTCAAAATGTGTTTTCAAGATGGCGGCTGTGGCGGCCATCTTGGATTTCGGATCGACCCGAAAAATAACAACACTTTGTCGGGACCATGTCAGGATCATTTCATGCAAAGTTTCAGCCAAATCGCACAGGTAGAACTTGAGAAGAAGTTTTAAAATGTGTTTTCAAGATGGCGGCTGTGGCGGCCATCTTGGATTTCGGATCGACCCGAAAAATAACAACACTTTGTCGGGACCATGTCAGGATCATTTCATGCAAGTTTCAGCCAAATCGCACCGGTAGAACTTGAGAAGAAGTTCAAAATGTGTTTTCAAGATGGCGGCTGTGGCGGCCATCTTGGATTTCGGATCGACCCGAAAAATAACAACACTTTGTCGGGACCATGTCAGGATCATTTCATGCAAGTTTCAGCCAAATCGCACCGGTAGAACTTGAGAAGAAGTATGTATCAGTAAAACAAAAAAGAGGAAATTAACAGAACGTTAACCGCCCTATAATCTTTAGACAAATGCTATAACAGAATCAGTACCTGGTCATGTACTGATGACAGTTTTAGTGAGACCTGTCCAAACCTGATGTTTGCCCCTCCTTCATATGACAAAAGGCCCACAGAGCATATATATCACTCAACTAATATTTATAACAAAACTGTTTATTTAGGTTCATAAACAAAACATGTTTTCATGATATGAAATATAAGACCTTAATGTGTTTCGGTGATTATTTCGGTGAGTTAGACTTTAATACGATAACAAAGTGTTTTTTGGGCTTCAGAAAATCTGTCCTCATTAATTTTCATTGAAATTTTGGTATTTTAACCATTTTCCTCAATTTTTACAATCATGGAAACCTCACCAACAATTCTGAAACCCCCTTTATATTTAGATTATTCTCTGGATTGGCCACTGTAACGGAATTGCGATGACTTAGAAATTAAACCAGGGAGTTTTAACTCGATCTAAACGGACACTACATGTGATCATTTGATCATTATCAACCTGACATATTGTATATATACCAGCTGGACACCAACATTTAGCCATTGCTCAGTTCCCTTACATACTAACACAAACAGGTATTAACACAATTAAAATACAGCACAGGATTCTATATATCAAAAGGTTATATATGTATCATATCATGCTGTGTATGTGAAGGACATCGATATATGTCATATCACTCAGTTTTATGTTCTGAACATCTGTTTTCTGCCCGATATAGAGGAAAATCTGAGTAAATCGGTCTACAAGTGGCAAGGTATTGTACTTATAATTTTCACCTGTGGCAACTGGTAAATGGAAAGAATTGGATAATACACCTGGAGAAGTCCCAACAATGAGTATAGATAATCTCTTGTCTACACTTTACAGTGGTATATAGTGAATTGGTTTAAATACGACAAGACCACTTATATAGCTACCATGCAATACAGATAGCATTCAGTGTGTAAATACCTTAACCAATTTACTCCTATACTAAGGCAATTCTCAAGTCATTCATTGCTATTTTCATACCTTAGATAATGGTTGTTCACACAGTTTTCTCCTTGTGAAAATTAATAAACGATCTACATGGATTCAATTCCACTCAGAATATACACAAATGAGAGCAAACAAAAACTATCACAGCACTGGAGGAGAGATATGTTGTCTGTGATTGTCTGTTTTTCTCTCCTATTTAAGATTTATAATTCAATTCCAATGTACCGTAATAGAAAAGAAAGAAACAAAAACCAATTCCTAGGCCTACATTGATCATGAGACGTTAAGTTTCCCAAGTATTTTTTTCTTACACTATACGCAATATATCCAATAAAGCCATATTTAAGTTCATTTATAAGTATCTATATGTACCTGTGTGTTCACTCTAAACATTTACAAGTAACTTATATATTCCACTTTTACACAGTTTTATATGTGTACATAAAAAAAAAGTCTAGCATGAGACCCTAAATGGAGCAAGCTATGATCTAACACAGGGACCTTAAAATCATGATTAGATTTCTATATTTAGAAATACTCTTAAGCTATCCTTATAGTTTTCACAATGACATGGTAAAAAACGATGTCATATTTATAGATTTTTGTAAATCAAAAACAGAAGTGATCGAATAATCAGTAAATAAGTAACTACTATATAGAATATAGATATAAAATCACATATTACCTGAAATATGAGTCATCCTTCATTGTAAATCCATCTTAATTTGAGTTGACTTTGATCTTAAATTCAATTACATGACCTATAATATTAATGCACATACAATGTATATACTTCAGTGTGCAGCTATGAATATCTAATACAATATACTTGTGCACAATTTGCTATGTCTGGCTTTCATACCTGCACACATGTAATCATGTATGTGTATATAATATACGTAACTATTACATCAAGCAAGGTTCCCAATATTACACATAGGTATATAGATATTGAACATTAATGCTGTCAACCAGCACACTTAAAACTTCTGATCAGTCTAACACCATTGTCCAGTGTGATGTCCAGTCTGTATACAGCCCCGGGACACCTGTGCCTGATCACGGCCACTTAATTTATCGGCAGGTAAATCATTGGTCAATCACGACTAGCCCATGTTTACCTCCTACATCTGTGGGTAAACAGGTCAGTATAAAGGGTTCAGCAGGAAGAGACAAAGTCACTAGGCATGGCTTTATAGTGTATATATAAATTAGCCAGTAGGTCTACCATCATCATCCTTCACTCCAATACAGTAGTAAACCTAACAAACACACCTACCCTTATAACATACCCCCGACTGTAAGTGATAGACAGGTCAATATTAAGGGTTCAGCAGGAAGACACAAAGTCACCAGGCATGGCTTTATAGCGTATATACCCAGGTCTACCATCATCATCCTTCACTCAGATACAGTAGTAAACCTAACAAACACACCTACCCTTATAACATACCCCCGACTGTAAGTGATAGACAGGTCAATATTAAGGGTTCAGCAGGAAGACACAAAGTCACCAGGCATGGCTTTATAGCGTATATACCCAGGTCTACCATCATCATCCTTCACTCAGATACAGTAGCAAACCTAATAAACACACCTACCCTTATGTATCACTAAATGAAACAAAGTAAGTACACATCATCCAAACAAAACATCTACATCTGCACTTACCATATAAAGATTTACAAATGGAATTTTCACTAACCAAAACTATTGGATTTGCTATATTTTTAATTTGGGAATGGGCTTAAAAAAAGCCTTTAACAAGTTGTAATAACTTGTGCCCGATCCCTTTGTAAATTTGTTTTCAATAAAATATGTTTAAACTGAACTTATAATTGCACATATGGTATATACAGCCAGCTGCAATAGCCCTTATAATTATTAAATGTTGAAGTCTTTTGATCCAATTGTAGAACTCAAGTATGCTTGGCTTCAGTTTACTCATGATCAGGACCAACTAATTACATTGTATCAAAAAACATTACATCTTCAGAAACCTACAAGTCATCATGATCATCACCCTATTGTTGGTTACAAGTGATAAGAGTGGTGACTCATTAGTTTCCACTAGTGACAAGGTTTTTTTAGCTACCACACAATTAAACTATACAATTGCAAGTTCCAATTATATAATGGGATTCAACAGCAGATGGGTAAACTTTTAATTAATTTTGATTGTTTCCAATTATTGTAACCAAACTTTCCCCCAGAAAATTAAATTTGTACCCAGTATATAAAACAGGATCCCTTTGTTAGTTTGTAAGCCCATAATTTAAGCTATAAATATATGTGTTCCCACATTTCCACTAGTTTTTTATCTCTGGTTTTGAGTTTGGAAGTTATATAATTATATGTAACACCCCAGTAGCTACATATATATACATATATACACTGTACATGGTATATAGCTAGTTGCAATGTTACTGGTACTGATTGTAGGTTGGTAGGTTTTCTCTGGGTACTCTGCCTTTTATCTGAACATTTCAGATCAACAGCAAATTAAACTAAACATACAGCAATTAACTAGTACAAATGTTCAAAATTTTGGTGCTGAAGTTAAAATTTTAGCGCAAAACTGATTTTAAACAGATAACTGGCACAGTGATGAATTCAAGACGATTTCATGCATTCATAATAATTGCTATACTGATGTTAATGTAGAAAATATATTAGTGCAATCAAATTTTAGGACAAAATATGTAGCAGAAAAGTGCTTAAATATGATTACTATTAGAATATGCATATCTGCAGCATATGCAAGTACAGTATACTGGTAATTAGATAAATAAGCTTTTGCATCTTAATTTACAGATAATACATTACTTTAATTATACATATACCAATGTCAATGGGTTTATTTTTAAATGCTCTGAAATAGGTTGGTTTATATCAGATTGCTAACACATATAAAGAAATGACACTTTCGATCAGGAGTTCCAGAACTATATGTCACATATGGTGATCAACCTAACATTTAGAATGGTCAAGCATCCTGGAAATAAAAATTATTACTACAATTTTCCACAGCTTTAGATTTTATGTTTAGCATTAGAACTCTGATCTATTACTGATAAGGCTTAATTGGTATCTTGAGTTTCTTCATATTCAGTGCTCAGTCGGTAGAGCACTCGGCTAGTATTCTGAGGGTCCGGGTTTGAATCCCGGTCTGACCGCTACATTTTTTTCTCTCCTGTTACAAAATTGGTGCCCAACTAAATAACCCACGGTAGTGGTGTTTGGAAGAGGCTCGTATGTCTTCGAGGGCGAAGACTTCAAGAAAGGAGGGAGAAGTGTAGCGGGATTGGACTGGGTCAATCATCGGTGACCAGGTAGCTCAGTCGGTAGAGCGGCGCACTCGGCTAGTGTTCTGAGGGTCACAGGTTTGAATCCCGGTCTGGCCGCTACATTTTCTCCTCTCCTGTTACACATGTGTAGTGGGATTGGACTAGGTTGATCATCAGTGACCAGCTGGTAGCTCAGTCCGTATAGAGCACTCTGCATATTGTTTGGAGGGACCCGGGTTCGAATCCTAGTATGGCCGCTACATTTTCTCCTTTCCTGTTACAGAATTGGCACCCAACTAAATAACCCACGGTGGTGGTGTTTGGAAAGGGTCTCGTATGTCTTTGAGGGCGAAGACTTCGAGAAAGGAGGGAGGAGTGCAGCGGGATTGGACTGGGTCGATCATCGTTGACCAGGTAGCTCAGTCGGTAGAGCACTCGGCTAATGTTCGGAGGGTCCTGGGTTCAAATCCCGGTCTGGCCGCTACATTTTCTCCTCTCCTGTTACACATGTATATCCAAAACTTGTTTGACTAGTCTTCGAGCGAGGAAGAGACTAAAAGGTCCCATCTCATGGAAGATTTGTCACTATCTCTTTACACTACTAAACACCACGCAAAATTGAAATGGTACAAAGAAGAGCAGCAAGATTTGTCACCAACAAACACAGAAACACCTCCAGTGTTGGTGACATGATACAACATCTAAACTGGCGCACTCTAGAACACCGTAGGAAAGACATGCGACTAACCATGCTTCATAAAATAACACATAATAAAATAAAAATTAGAAAGACTTACTCGTTCGATTCCTCCAGTACATACTCCAACAATGTTAGAGGTATAGCACGATGAGACACTTTTGGAACATTACGTCGTGTCTAACCTCTAACTTCCGATAGGCCATTTTCCCGATGCTGAGGGTAACATTTTCAAAGTTTGGATTATGACAATATAACACGTTTAAATCATATTTAAATCGTCATCAAGGTCAAATACCTACCTCTTTTTCAAAAATCAACAAGTTTTTTGACAAAATCAGCTGTAATATCCATCTAAAAAAAATATTTACAACTCCTAACGTAAACTTTCATGACCCAGACAAAACTTCATGATGAAAGTGATCCGCCCGGTAAATAGAAAAAACGAATTGCAAAGTCCCCAAAACGCTTGATCTGCCTTTACTTTTACTTGCATTCTGTCCGCTTGAATTCACATTTCGTTTTTTTTGTAGTAACCAGCCGCCATATTTAAAACTAGGTCAAAATGTTACGGAAAGGATTCATCATATCTAATCCGCTAAAATACTATTTTATGAGGCCTCAAGTTATGGTTTTCCTATATAAATGGGATAATTAATACCTAAACTGTAAGTACACATCAATGTTATCACTGATTGAGCTATAAATATTGATATTATTGCACTTTTCATTCCTCCTTCATCTGACGTCGGAAGCGGCATCAAAGAAATGACCCTTCGGAAATGAGAGTTGACAGTCAGCAAAATAACGTCGGATAAAAAACGGCTGACCAGTCGACTCTCATGTTATGGGAGTACTCCAGTACGCAACACAAGACATGCACATCTGTTCACATATCAGACTCCCTCATGCAGAACACAAACACGTAAATATTCATTTTTTCCTAGAACCATGACACATTGGAATTCCTTACAACCACAAATTTTCTCAAACCCTTCAACTACAGCATTCAAATCAGCAATCCTTTCTGCCAATTAATTTTTTTTTTACACTCACTCCAATTGACATAAACTTCAGCTTGATGGAGGTGGTCAGTACAATATAGATGTAGAGATAGAAGACACTTTGGAACCGGGACTAAAATCTTTTTTCTCCGCAAATACTTGTCTTATCGAGTCAAATGAAACACCAATATAAATTTCACAATGTCCTATCCTTATTTTAAAGACAAAAGATTTAGATGTCGTAAATTTTCATTTTTAAAAATTAAGACACCCGTGTAATGACGGCAAACTATATCAAAGGTAGCGCCGGTATATATGCATGAATGCATATTAGCCTAGTCTAGAAATACATGTATCATGCAACTTTTAGATGCGAAACTGAAAGGAGAGGAGGGTGTCTTTCCGGTGTATCAAAAGTAATACAATTCAATTATCATTGCAGACATACATATTGTATAATTGGACACGTACAAAGCCATTACCACCTCCGTTAGATATGCTCTGTCGTCATTAAATACCAACCTTCGCTAGATTTTTCACATTCCAACACCTTACAATTTTTTATTTCCACAGATCTTCTTTACTTCCGGTATATGTAAAAGTAAAATACAAATCATGCTTAGGATGAATATCCGGAAAATAGTCGAAACCTCCCGGAGCCAATACACATAAATATTATTATGAAAGTTAGTTTAATCAAAATTAATGAAGTAATTAATATATTGATTTTCATGTTATATCATATTATAATGAATTATGATTCCAACCACTTGTGGTCTTTTCGTGACTTTTAGCAGAAACATATACAGTATTATTATATGTTTCTGCTTTTAGCGGCAGAATGAATAAATAAATAAATAGGAAGTCCTATATCAGCACGATTGTCCTTTCTCCAATTTTCCCACTAAAAAGTGTACATGTCTCGTGGTATTTTTAAACATGATTTTTAGGACGGGAGGAAGGCCGAACGGAACACGGACAGACTACATGTACATGTACTTGAAAAGCCCATCATATGGGTTAAAGATGCTCCACCGCGGACAGAGCATAAATGATATTCATTATTTGAACAATAATTGGTGTTTTATCGTGTATATATATATATATATATATATATATATATATATGTCTAATTAACCCCAAAAAAAAAATAATATACAATGTAAAATAATTCATTTTGCCTTTGGTGCATGCGCAATCAGTACTTCATTCCATATAGAATATAGTGCCACGGAATTTTTTCGGGATGCAATTAATTATTTTTCATATTTTTAACTTGAAATAAAATTAGAAGCTCAAACTTTTCAATGGTAATGGTGTAAAGTTAGTAACTTCTGTAACTAAAGAAAAATACTAAATCGTCTGCTGCTGTTTTTTATAGTGAAAAAAATACCATTTGTCGGCGGTGGAGCATCTTTAGCAATATTACCATTGTGAGTAAAAATGATATTATACATGTATATTATATGTGCCGTAGTTTTCTTACTTACGAATCAAGAAGAGCTTATTCACCAACAAAGTTATTATTATATTGACATTTTGAGAATTACAATACTTACAATGAATAGTTCTAAATTAATGTTTGCAGTATTGCCGAAAATAATATTTATATCTACAGTCACAACACAGTAAAGAGAGAACACACAGTCAAACAAAGAGTTATTCATTTCACATGTTTACAGTGACATTAATTACTATGAAGTGACTTCTTCGAAATGTTTTCATATAAACACACATAAAGCATAAAAAACAAGACAAGTATATACTTGTTTTAATCAAGGATTTATAAATTAGATATCATATACGTCCTTGGTTTAATACATCGCAAGTTAAACATCGCTCTTTAAGTACTATTGTTTGCCACCTGTCTTGGAGGAGTATTCTATTTCTCTGTATTTTATGTCGATATTTGCTGTGTATGATTGTTCATACAAAGCATTGAAAATATATTGCTCTGGGATTGTTTTTGTTCGTGTTTAGATTGTGTGCATTTGGTACTGTTATTTGGTAGGAACTCTCCAATACATGTATGATAAAAAAAAATGCAAGCTACGCGTACCTAAAGGACCGGGCCACTACCTTTCCGGAGCAAAATTTAAAAGTTTCTAAAAAAACATTTATAACATAAGAAAATTTATGTAGATGGCCTTAGATGAGGTTACAAAACGAAACATAATTATGAAAGATTTCCTGCGTAATATACAACAGTGAAGATTCATTTTGCTGTTTTGCCTTATGACTCAGTGATAGTCAACAACCGCGCTGTATTTAGGACGACGGCGGGAAACATAAGACGACCTGCGTTGTGAAAATCAAAATTTTATTTATTTGAATTGAAGTTGATGATATGTATAGTATTTACGATAAATTGATACGTTTTGCGACTCCATAAAATTATCAATCTCGTTTTATATCCTATTTCAAAAATCAAAAATCGTTTCGGAAAGGTAGTGGGCCTTTAATAATTTTCAAAGCCGTACATGACTGTGTTGCTTTGAAGACGGACGTCTCTGGAAGAAAATCTCTCAAGGCCTGTAATTGGTCAATTTTGTTCTCATGAACTGCTTCTAGTTTTACTATGAGATTGTCAAGGGATGTATAGCGATAGTGAAAGTAACCTCTGGAGAATCGAGGATCAACTTCGCTAGCCAAGGGTATTTAGTACGATACTCTACGTAAATACCCTTGACTAGCGAGGTTGATCGAGAATGTTCGCTCAATGAACACGTTCGTGTGAAACGGAGCGCGCCGTACTGGTCAGCCGAACCAGCACAAATGGTCCATTTCATGTTTTGAAGCGTTCATCATGAGTAACATCTGGATTCAAGAGAACGGAACCGAGATTTTTTTTAATTTGTCATTGTTTTCGTTGTTGAAAACAAGACAGGGGCATATTCGATGACATCATAGAGATTATGTATTTCGAAACTACCTAGATGTTGTTGTTTTTATATTTAAGAAGGGAAATATTTAGTTTTATTATTCGAAAAAATCTAAACGCGTTTCATTAGAATATGCCATAAGGAATTAGTACAGCTGTTTTGGAATCCAATAAAGAAGTGCTTTTAAGCATTAATGTCACTATTTTTTTAAAATTTTATCGGGGTATGAAAAAAAAAGTTTGCAAACTGTGTGAATTGGCCAATCAGAAAGCCAGATTTGGTATGAAAACAAAGAAAAAATAATTATACCAAAATGTATGTTAGTAGCAAAACAATGTCGTCGTGACGTCATAATAACCCATTGCGACTAGTCTTGATTCTTTGTTACGTCATAATACAGATTGCCCATGACGTAATACAGTACTTCATAGCAACTTGTCTGTAAAGACGTTGTCTGTGAAGATTTACACGATGGGCATTAACAGTTCTGCTTTCCTGCGCTATCACCCGCCATTGTATATTCGGAATTTCATGTTGTGGCAGGGACGTCCACCAAAGTGCCCCCATCACCTACTTAACTACAAACCACCTAACATGGAAGCAAAGAAATATTGTGAGGCGAATATCAAAGCAACTGAACTGATACACCAGGCTGAGAAGATGGAAAGAGAAGCCAGACGGATGTCTCGGAGCGAAACCGAGGAACTCAGACTTGAGGCAAGACAAATCAAAGCAGATGCAAAGGCTATGCTAAAGATAATTGGCGAGTTATGGAATAAAGCCGAAAAGAAAACAACACCAGACGCACAGAGAGAAAAGACTTCCAAGAAAAATATGCTTGAGAAGCCAAAACATGGAACAAAATCACAGAACGAAGTCCCATCTAGAGACAAAGTCCGTCTGCCTCCCGCCCCAAAAGTCAGCGAAGAATCCAAACGGGCTGATCAGATACACCGTAGAGCACAAGCGGTGATGGACGAAGCTCAAGCAATGATGTGGGAGTCCAACTTACTGGTCGGCAAGGAAGCAAGGCTCCTGAGAGAAGAGGCCAAGCAGCTGAAAGAATCCGCAGAAAACATGATGAAGCAAGCAAGTCAGTATTGTCTTGCTTCTGAAGAAATGCGCAGGGTTCAGATACAAAAAGCTGAAAAGGAGGTTCAGGATGCCAATACCAACAGCAGATCAAGACCAAAGGTCATCAAAAATCGCAAAAGTGGTTCTGCAAAAGTTGTGAAATCAAAGGCAGATGCTAAGAAATAGAGAAAAGTTCGGGTGTTTGAACGCAACAGACTGTTGGCTCATAACCATGATCAGTTATCTATCCGCTTCGTGGCACGGAAGACCTCAACTATCCTTCATACTTTCCTGTTGTTTTCTGATGTCCTTCCTTGCTTCACTCTCCGTGACTTCCACCTTGCTGTCATTCTTTGTCTCCACGTCTTTGGCTTGCCATTTGGGAATCATACCAATGCCGACTCACCATCATGCACCGCCACATTCTGTGACCTTTGTCATCAGCCAGCCTGTCTTATTTGGCTCTCTCTAGTACTTCCACGATGCTATTATAACTTTGCAATTTAAACTGATCTTTTTATGAATATGAAATTCTATGTTTAGTTCCTTCCATCTTATTCGTTTTCCATGTCTGTGATCCATACACGACACAGGTTTACACTGACTTATTTCCCCCGAGCTTGATGCTCCGGATGATCTGTTTGAGATCCGGATATTCTTCATTTTGTTAATTTACTGTCACGTTTGATTTTGTTTTGTTAGTCAAAATAAAGTCTTTTTTCGTTCTTAAATGTGGTTTTATATTCTTTTGTTAACTCGCTGTAAACATATGTATTTTCATCAGATTTACAGCAATATCAACGCAACGCCTCAATGGTGATGCTTTTTCGAGCGCCGAAGGCGCGAGATTTTGGTGTTTTGGGGTCCGGGGTCTCCCCCGGGAAATTTTTTGAAAGTATAATTACCACTGGAAAAAAAGACATGTTTGCCCCCCCCATTCCCCCCCCCCCCCCCCGCTTCCTACGCCCCTGTATGTCCATCATCATAATTAAAGCCTTGTATTGTAAGATGCCTACCATTGTTATGTTAACCTTCCCAACTTTTTCTTATACACGACATTAAAAAAAATGATGATAATAATAATTCTATCGACCCTTTCTTCTCTGACAATATTCGTTTGCTGAACCTGCATGAAAGTATAATTACCACTGGAAATTAGTTATAGATTTTTCTTTCTATCCGATTCCAAAATGTCGCTTGAACAACATTTTGAAGCATAACATAAACATTATTTCTCCCCGACAATGAATGGTTTATAATACAACAAGCTTACAGTAAGTGTTGCAAGCAACACACGCCCCATTACATTTTCTAATATATGGCAAGTTGTTATTGCTTAGTTATGTTACGAAATCACTTTGAATATGAATAGTTTTTTATGCACATATATGCTATACGTTATAACCAGTGTAAGGGTTGCGTTATAACGCGTTGTACTGTAAATATCTTTGCAATGAGCCAAGAACAAAATTTCGTGAATCTTTTTGACGGAAAACATTTTCGCATTGACAGATATTAGTGCAAGTCTATCTGGCAGTGTGAATAAGTATTAAAAACACACACACAAAAAACCCATAAAGATGCATTTGTATGAACAATGAAGAATTAGAGAGATTATCTTAAATTACGTTGGCGTTCATAACTTCAAGAAAGTGACATTTATTTTTGTGATGCATTTCAGTGTTATAAAGTTTATGAAACCAATATTTCTATCTACCGTATATGATTTTTATCAAAGCTTAACTTCGGTCCTAAATGTGATGAAAAATCCTTCCTTCAACTCGCATCTGGCGTCAGAGTCTAAAACCACCATGACAACCCTCATGGCTACTGTAGCAGTATATCCCCAAGTATCTAAAACCACCATGACAACCCTCATGGCTACTGTAGCAGTATATCCCCAAGTATCTACAGACTCACCGTCTTTTAACATTTCTGTGGTGACTGTGATTGTAGTGGTGTAGATTGTATATAAACTCGTCGTTGTCGCTTACTACAATACATCTCATTCTCCATTATTGTGCACGGGTTTTGCAGATTGTGCTGATTTGGGAGACAATTCTCCATAATTATTATGTACATGTGTAAGGATTTCTTTATTTAAATGACATTTTCCATGCTGTTAATCCTGAAAAAAAGACGTTTGATAATTTGTACACTAACCACATATTATCAAGAATATAACCCTCGTAAGATAAGATCGTAACTAAGGAATGCTCGAGTCTTTGCTAAAAAGATTTGTTTATTGTGAACGAAAAAACCCTGTGAGAATGGCTTTTGAAAGAGGTGTTACTGTCAAATCTGACTACACGGAGTCTGGTCTGGTGAGGAAGAAGTGCAAGAAACTGACCTGATGATGGTGCCATAAATGGTTACCGTTCAGCTTATCAGAGCAGATCAGGCGATCAGGTGTCTGACAACTAGGCATGCTGAGATACAGGTGTCGGTTGGAAAATTTGCCCCACCCTGAAAAAAAACACTTCTAAGGTTAAAAGTAAACCTGGATGGCCAAGCTGGAATGCACATTGCCAAGCCATACCGACTGTTAGATGGCCTGGGATATCGGACCACTCGGATAAGTCTGGCATCTTTTTTATTTTGGTTAATTAGAATATTCATTCAAGAGTTGCAAGTGGATCTGGTTGGCCTGAGCAGCCCACCAGTTCCCTTGAAGACAATGGGCTGGGCTGCCAATAGGTGATCAGGACTTGAGAAGTCATCCAAGGAACTTACCAGGATATTCCTAAACCAGTCAAGATACTGAATGGGCAAACCACTCTGGTGAAGCCAGGTAGACTACCAGTTTATCTAGTTGTTAGTAAAATAATCTGGCTGTCTGGCATGTTGGACACATTGGGTGGACTGCCAGTCTGTTACACTGGTCAGAGAGCGTGGCCATGGCTAGTCCAGGAACACTTCCATTGAGCCTAATTATATAATAGGTTTAGCAGATCATGTTGGCTTGCCAGTGCAGCATGTGTGGTCGGAGCAGCTGGCCAGTGTGCATGTTTGCCATCAAACTGATAGGACAGGTGTGTTGATTGGGCAAAACATAAGGCCAGAGCAGCAAATAGAATGAAAAAAAAAAAAAAAAAAAAATAGGGAACGTTTTTATTTGACTATATATTTATGGTAATGAATTTCTAATTAAATCTTTTAAAGAATCTCAACAGGAGTGCGAGTCTTTAAGTGTGACAATTTTTTTGTACACGCAAACGTGTTTGCAGTTTACAGTTTCTTGTTGTTACCTGCAGTTATTTTTTTCTTCAGTTTTCCAATACTCGCATACATTAAAAGTTATACCTGAATAAATGCTTAGCAGCTACTTTGACGTATTTGGGTTTTTATACCAATTGCATGGGGCGGGGGATAATGCCACGCTTTGCTGTTCCTCGTTCCAGTTTAAGAATCCTTGTTTGAGAATCAACTTTGATGAATTTTTTTTTTCTTAAACCAGTTAATTCATTGTACTCATGTTTTTCCTTTATCTGATAATTTGACTGGTTTTTCGTTGTATTCTAGTTGGCCGATATGTTTCTCAGAAGTATTTTCATCAACTGTATATCAACCCCGAAAACAGCGGCGAAAAGCACAATAGGTTACTGGACTCAGTTCAGATACCTCTCACAAATCCAGTAACCTCTGTCAAAAATAGATTGAGGGAAACTCCCTTTAGATGTGGCGTCATAATCACGTTTGACTTGGATTCATACCCCAATAATCATAACGGGAGTTTTCTTACTTTATGACGTTAATTTAATATAATAATAGGGAGATCGGGTGGTGTAGTGGTTAAGCCACTCGCCTTTCACCAAGTCGGTCAGGGTTCGATCCCCGGCACGGACGTGAAAAGGTTAGGATTCAGCTGCCTGATCACATCACTCCGGTTTCCTCCCACACTAAGATCCCTCGCGCGCTTACATCCGGGCCATCGACAGTGATTTCCATAAGTTGTATAACTTGTTTCGTAATCGATGTAAAATAAATAAAGTTTATATTTTAAATTTAATATAATTTGACGTCATTAGATAACGTCTAGTCAATGAGATGGTGGACGACAACAAGTCACAGTTGCTTTGCCACAATAGATGAAACCAAATTGTTAGACCTGCTAGCAGCGAACGAGGCCAAAGGTACAAAAAGAGCAACAGCATCTGTGGTGAAGATGTTCCGAGATTATTTATTGCAGAAGAATTTAAACTGCAAATTGGAGAAATTGTCGAAGACAGAGTTACACAGCGTGTACTGTCAAAGTTTTATGTGGAAGCTAGACAGGGAAATAGAACAAAATACCAATGCTCGAGCATGTTTTCTATCCAAAATAACAGGCATGAACGGAAGAAGGAAAATATTTTAAAGGGGTAAAAACATTTTTTTCATATAATAAAACACTACTAGGGTTGATACATCACTGTATCCACCTGAATACAGGTCGATAATTGTATAATATATCCTCCTCAGGTTTCTCCAATATTGGCATTATATCACTGACCCTGCAGGTAGGGCATTAGAATTGTACCTGCTGCCCCTATTGCATGATCGTAAAAGGTGACTGCATTTAGGTTCCTATCTTTTCTCTTCATCCTAATTGACTTTATGTTTCCTAATGCCTCCCTTGGCACCGCCTCACCATTGGCCTTGAGTTGAACTTTTGCCCCTGTGAGGAAGGCTCTGGGTTCTGTCCCCTGGCCAAGATACATTAAAGTCTATAATAGTGGTAGTTTTTGCTCCTGCTTAGTGCTCAGCAAACATGGAGTGGGACGCCTGGTTCGCCTGTTGTCAGTATGATGTGACCAGATGAGGTGTGTTGCTTGGTGTCCTCCGCGGCATGCTGCAGTGATATAGCACTATAAAAACGGCAACAGTTCCACTATACAAGAAGACACAACACGAACATACTGCAGTCTCCCAAAACACGCACCTCGCACGTCACACTCGCTACACACCGCAAACATGGGAGGCCGTCCTTACATGACCCTGGCTGTTAATAGGACGTTAAAGTAATCAAACAAACAAACAAGCATTATATCAACGACAGATATGGCTGATGTGGTATTATATTGACCAGGACATTGTTATTAATGATGCAAGGTGATGGTATGAATATCCAGTGTAACATTGCCATACACAATTTGAAGCAAACATCAAATTCAATATTGTAACAAAATGGTCTGATAAATTGCAGAGGGCCTGTATTGTTCACCCAGCTTGTGAAGCCAAACAATGTACAGGTTAAGTGTTTATTATCTCAAGAATTTTTAAGGATTAGTTCTACTTTTCTTCTATTGAGCCTAGATCCTGAACCAGAGGAATCGGAGCCTAAATTTATACAAACTTTGCCCCCCTCCCTCTTCTGACCACATGAGCTAACAATACTGTTAGCAATCTGCTGTCATTCTACCTATTTTAACCTAGCTAGTGCAACATTTGGCCGATACTGCTTGTAATTTGAACTAGCCCATTTTGTTACAAAAACTCCCATTCATTATTTTAACTTTTTGGCAGTACAGAGAAATCATGAAAAACCAATTCAAGACATATTTGACAACTGTTTTACTCTGACAAAAAGACATACTGGTAATAAGGTTTACACAGTTCATAAAGAAGTGGAGTAGTTATAATGATAACGCGGTGGTAACACAAAACCAGTGGCGAAAATAAAACGGGATAGGGTTCAATAATGAAATTTTAAAGGAAAAGACCCATTTCCTTCGTAATGATGCATCATGATTGGAAAAATTTGACTATTTTTAGATCTCATAAATACAATAATTAATGAGCAAATACAAACCATTGCACTCAATCTACTACAAAGCACAGTACTGAGTTAATTATATGGGTGTATTATATAAATAATACAATGTGAAACTGGCACAGAAGTTCAACATCAATATGAAATGCCTATATAAATCATATAAATCACAAAGTCTAATCTACCGGTAGCTTGGTGTGTGATTTTTTGGTACAACAAGATTGTAAACACAAGCTTTGCACATATAGACAGCATGATATGGCTTTACAGACAGACAAGATAACAAAACACCGTTACTTCCCCTTTACAACGTTATAGGGGTTGAAATAAATATGTTGTGTACATATGTGCAATACCAATTCTGTCAAAAGCATAATCAGTATACAAATTCATGGCTGCCACTAATCGTCCTTATATATATAGATCTGAGTAAAATGAATACAATATCTACTTTATACAATCTAGATACATTATATATCTTTTTGAGTGTCAGGTCAACAATGACATAGAAATGTTGAATAAAATCCACATAATTATCCGTTCATAACATTGTCATACCATTCAGAGATCCATGGACACTTTACTGATCAACGTTTACTATATGTCATCATTTGTTGAATGCAATTCTTATACCTATAGCTGAGTCTATACATTATAATACTATTTCATGTACAATGTTGAATGCACATATCTATAGCTGAGTCCTTGGTCCACAACATTCTCAGCTATTTGGTCTTTGGATACTACAGAGTTATCTCCCTTGTGGAAAGGTACCAGTATATTAATTATATATTATTATATATATAAACAGTGTATAATGGTATATAACGGTACAATATTTTGTGGACGAGAAATATCTTGTTTTTACTGAAAAATATGACATTTTACACACAAAAATATGACTTAAAATTTGTTACCTATTTGCAAGGGCAAATAACTCTGTAATATACAAATACATATTAGAGGGGCTGCATATAATCCGTGAATTGATAGCCAAATCCTTGAATAGTTACAGCTAAGATCAATGACACATCTGGTGACAAATACATTATCTACTGGTACATAGATGATCTCCAAATTGTTTACAGCTATAAGTCTGAATGTAGTGAAGAATACAGAATAATCCATGTGACCTGGAATAAATAGAGCAATATTAATTAGCTTTAAGGATTATCATTATTACCTAATTTATTCATTAACTTTTTAATTTCAACTGAGGTTTTCTTTTCATTTCTTTCATGGTTACCTGGGTACACATAAAAAGATTGAAGAACATTTTTGAACGTTAAATATGCACCCTTAAAAACACATTTATATGAATTCGTTTTTTCACTGCAAAAATTTTTTTTACTGCAAGAGCCATTATGGTGTTTCACTAAAACTACCACCAGCCCTCAACCACTTGAGGTGCCAGTTTCAAAACCCAATCAATCAATATTGTTATTAATTGATCAATTTTCAATAATTCTGTAATTGATAATCAACACTACAAAATGTTAATTTAAAAGTTGAAAAGAAATAATGAATCTTTTACAGGTAACAGTAACAATGGCAAGAACATACATTTTTATTGAAAAGACAAAAAAGATACTTCTCAAAGAATCTGGATGTATTTGGATTTTAATTGAATTATGGAATGCAATAATTAACTGGACATGTGAGTAGATAAACTATATGGTGGTACTGTAGTCTGTACAGGTATTCAGAGAGGAAGTACAGTAAAGGTCTATATATATTTTAGTAGGTAATTTATTTTGCCAATTATGAGCTGAAAGCATTCAACTGAATAATGACTGTGCTAACAAAGTCTTTCCTACACAGAGAGTATTGTGAAGGTTCCATTCATGATTTTTTTTGTTAAACATATTTTATTGTCAAAACAAAAGACAAAGGGATCATGCAAAAATTATTACAACTTATAAAAGCCTTCTCCTAACATAAAATGAAGAGACAAGAGACAATATACCTAGACAATATTAATAACATTAAATACAAAATTTACATTTTTGTAAAATCAAATTCATGATTTGCGCTACATGTATCACCCCTATAGTTTTACAATATATTTTTTTCGTCTTTGAATTAGAAGTCTAATGTATACCTTTACAAGATCTTATTAAAAGGGTAAATAAGGTTTAACTCAAATCTGACTTTAAAAATTGGATTTCACTTCAACGAAATATTCTGTAGATTTTGTATGACTAAGTTTATTTTATAATGCAATGATTTTATTTCACTTTGAAACATTTGTCATACCGTAATTTTTATCAAGATATTTGCTCAACCCATTTGATTTGCATGGTTTTTTTCCCAATTTCCATGCATTTTAACTGAAGTCCGTGGGAACCCAATCAATCATTTGACAACCTGCATTAGCAACAAGAGATCAGAGAGGGATCTTGGCGCCCACCAAAGAATGATCTATATCTGACAATGGAAAGATGGATCTTTTCTCTACTTTTTAAACTTTTTCAAACATACTACATATAAAATTTGAGACAGATCGCTTCAGTACCTTTTGAGAAATAGCGGTAACAAACTTCAACTATCAAAATCCAAGATGACTCCTTGGCGGCCATCTTGTTGATCAATTGGTCCCAAATCACAATATGCACAACTAGGACCCTAGGGGAACCTACATATTATATTTGAGAAAGATCCCTTCAGCACTTTTTGAGAAATATGGATATCAAACCTTAACTATCAAAATCCAAGATGGCCGCCTGGTGGCCATCTTGTTTTTCCTATCAGCCTCAAAATCTGTATGGCACAACAAGGGACCAAGGGTAACCTCCATGTGAAGTTTGAACAAAATCCCTTCAGTAGTTTTCAAGAAATATCGATAACAAACTTCAACTGCCAAAATCAAAGATGGCTGCCTGGCGGCCATCTTGTTTTTCCGATCAGCCACAAAATCTGTATGGCACAAATATGGACCAAGGGGACCCTCCATGTGAAGTTTGAACCAAATCTTTGCTGCAGTTTTTAAGAAATAGTGATAACAAGCATTGTTTATGGACGGACGACGGACCATGGACGCAGGGCGATTTGAATAGCCCACCATCTGATGATGGTGGGCTAAAAACCTTGTTTCACTATGGACAAACTTACTAAAAATGTGGAGAAAGAAGTCATCAGTCCTTCCTTTAGTATTTCAGTTGGTCCACCATACTCTTCATCATCAACTTTTTGGAAACTTCCATAATATAGATAAATAACTCCACAGTTTATTGCAAAAAATCTGCAAATAAAAAATAGGTTTGTTAATAGTTGAGGTATGTAAAGACTTCAACAACCTCATGGCATTAAATTGATATTCCATAAATTGTAAGGGTGTATATATAAATGATACCTTATATGTAATTATGTTTGGTAGATTTTGTATAATCATTTTTCTTAATGTAAAATGTAACAAGAGATCCCAGAGGGATCTTGGCGCCCACCAATGAATAATCTATGTCTGACAATGGAAAGAGGGATCTTTTCTCTGCTTTAAAACTTTTGCAAACATACTACATATAAAATTTGAGACAGTTCGCTTCAGTACTTTCTGAGACACAGCAGTAACAAACTTCAACTATCAAAATCCAAGATGGCTCCTTGGCGGCCATCTTGTTGATCGATCGGTCCAAAATCGAAATATGCACAACTAGGGCCCTAGGGGAACCTATATAAGAAATTTGAGACAGATTCATTTAATACTTTCTGAGAAATAGTGATAACAATCTTTAACAATCAAAATCCAAGATGGCAGACTGGCGGCCATTCTTGTTGACCGATCGGTCCAAAACGCAATATGCACAACTAGGGCCCTAGGGGAACCTACATATGAAATTTGAGAAAGATCCCTTCAGTACTTTCTGAGAAATAGCGATAACAAACTTAAACTATCAAAATCCAAGATGGCTGCCTGGCGGCCATCTTGTTGACCGATCGGTCCCAAAACGCAATATGCACAACTAGGGCCCTAGGGGAACCTACATATGAAATTTGAGACAGATCCCTTAAGTACTTTCTGAGAAATAGCGATAACAAACTTTAACTATCAAATCCAAGATGGCTGCCTGGCGGCCATCTTGTTGACCGATTGGTCCCAAAATGCAATATGCACAACTAGGGCCCTAGGGGAACCTAAATATGAAATTTGAGAAAGATCCCTTCAGTACTTTCTGAGAAATAGCGATAACAAGAATTGTTAACGGACGAATGGACGGATGGACGGACGGACGACGGACAAAAAGCGATTTGAATAGCCCACCATCTGATGATGGTGGGCTAAAAATCCTCAATCATGTAACTATACTATTAGTTTGATACAAAAACCATGGGGTTGTCTTTGCTTTTCAGATTAGGAGACCATATATTATTCCAGAGAATGTACAAATGAATCAATGTATCATTTCTCTTGTGTATCTATTTTAATGCCACAAAGAAAAGCACACTTGAATTGCGTCCATTTTAATCCTCAATATTGTACACAAATCCCAAGTCGTTCCGTATGTGGCTGCATGTAGCACCAGACCTATACTTGAATCTGTCAAATAAGTCAATTGTCAAAATGCATAATTCTGGTATCAGCCAGAGAAAACCGCTGTTTTGGCAACTCTGGCAGAGATTGAATAAAGAACAACACAAAATATATATATGTTCATTTGTATATAGCTTCATCAGGAAATAATTGATCTAACTTTTGACATCCATTTAAAATCTAATTTATAAATTAAAGCATCCATCCCCCAGGTTCAATATTTATTATGGTGGCTTTTTTGTTCTTGCTCTTTTAGTTTTCAAAGCATGCATCTAGGAATCATTTTTCTTTTTTTGAGAAATACCCCTAAAGATAATTAATAAATGTTAGAAGAGAATATAAACATACTTGACTAGTTACTTACATAACCAAACCTATCAATCCTTTGAGTGGTAGAAGGCCCCATATTAGACCTAAGATTACTCCAATAATCTGTCTCATCCAGTAAATCACATCAAGGAACTCATCCTGAAACAACAGAAAAAATATTATCGGTACCCGGTAAAATCACTTTCATAAAGTTTCTATATCGTGTTATGATTAATAAGCTGAATCCATTACATAAAACGAAATCAGGTTTTTTGTTTCTTTTTTTTCAAATATTTTTAAACAAGAGGCCCAGAGGGCCTGTATCGCTCACCTGGTATGTAATGCCAAGTTATGTTCTGAATACAGATTCATTGTTTCTTTTCTAAAGGAGTTTAAATGTTTTCCCTATCAAGGCCCACACATCCTTCCCCCAAGGGGATCAGAGCAAAAATTTATACAAACTCTTTTTCCCTTCCCCCAAAGATGTTTCTGGTCAAATTTGGTAACAAATTAACCTCTATTTCCTCGGGGTCAGGGCCAAAATTTATACAAGCTCTAATCCCCTTTCCCAAAGGATGCTTCTGGCCAAATTTGGTTACACCACCCCTCCTGCAGAACTCTAGGACAAGTAGCAATCTAAAGGATTACCTCTATTTCCCTTATCGGGCGCCACCCCTCCTGCCCCCAAAGGGGTCAGAGCCAAAATTTATACAAGCTCTGTTCCCCTTCCCCAAACAATGTTTCTGGCAGAAATCGGTTACAATCCATGTAGAACTCTATGACTAGTAGCAATTTAAAGGATTATCTCTATTTCCCCTATTGGGACTTGCCCCTCCTGCCCCTGGGGGGTCAGAGCAAAAAATTTATACAAGCTCTGTTCCCCTTCCTCCAAGTATCTTTCTAGCCAAATTTGGTTACCCTTCCTCCAAGTATCTTTCTGGCCAAATTTGGTTACATTCCATGTAGAACTCTATTACTAGTAGCAATTTAAAGGACTTACCTATATTTCCCCTATTGGACCCCGCCCCTCCTGCCCCCGGGGGGGTCAGAGCCAAAATTAATACAAACTCTGTTCCCCTTCATCCAATGATGCTTCTGGTCAAATTTGGTTACAATCCATGCAAAACTCTAGGACTAGTAACAATTTAAAGGATTTACCTCTATTTCCCTTATTGGGCCCCGCCCCTCCTGCCCCCAGGGGGTTAGAGCCAAAACTTATACAGTTCTTTGCTTCTTCCCCAAAAGATGTTTCTGGTCAAATTTGGTAACAATTCACGCAGAATTCTATGACTAGTAGCGATTTAAAGGATCAACCTCTATTTCCTCTTTTGGACACCACTCCTCCTGCCCCCGGGGGGTCAGAGCCAAATTTTATACAGGCTCTGTTCCCCTTCACTCAAGGATGCTTCTGGCCAAATTTGGTTACAATCCATGCAGAAATCTAGGACAAGTAGCGATTTAAAGGATTTACCTCTATTTCCCTTATTAGGCCCCGCCCCTCCTGCCCCCAAGGGGTCAGAGCCAAAACTTATACAAGCTCTGTTCCCCTTCTCCAAACAATGTTTCTGGCCAAAATCGGTTACAATCCATGTAGAACTCTATGACTAGTAGCAATTTAAAGGATTATCTCCATTTCCCCTATTGGGCCTTGCCCCTCCTGCCCCTGGGGGGGTCAGAGCCAAATTTTATACAAGTTCTCTTCCCCTTCCTCCAAGTATCTTTCTGGCCAAATTTGGTTACATTCCATGTAGAACTCTATGACTAGTAGCAATTTAAAGGATTTACCTGTAGGCTGTTTCCCCTATTGGGCCCTGCCCCTCCTACCCCTGGGGGACAGAGCCAAAATTTATACAAACTCTGTTCCCCTTTACCCAATGATGCTTCTGGCCAAATTTGGTTATAATCCATGCAAAACTCTAGGACTAGTAACAATTTAAAGGATTTACCTCTATTTCCCCTATTGGGCCCTGCCCCTCCTGCTCCCAAAGGGGTCAGAGCCAAAACTTATACAAGCTCTTTTCCCCTTCCCCAAAGGATATTTCTGGCAAATTTGGTTACAATCCATGAAGAACTCTATGACTAGTAGCAATTTAAAGGATTTACCTGTTTCCCCTATTGGGCCCTGCCCCTCCTGCCCCTGGGGGGTCAGAGCCAAAATTTATACAAACTCTGTTCCCCTTCAGTCAAGGATGCTTCTGGCCAAATTTGGTTACAATCCATGCAGAAATCTAGGACAAGTAGCGATTTAAAGGATTTACCTCTATTTCCCTTATTAGGCCCCGCCCCTCCTGCCCCCAAGGGGTCAGAGCCAAAACTTATACAAGCTCTGTTCCCCTTCTCCAAACAATGTTTCTGGCCAAAATCGGTTACAATCCATGTAGAACTCTATGACTAGTAGCAATTTAAAGGATTATCTCCATTTCCCCTATTGGGCCTTGCCCCTCCTGCCCCTGGGGGGGTCAGAGCCAAATTTTATACAAGTTCTCTTCCCCTTCCTCCAAGTATCTTTCTGGCCAAATTTGGTTACATTCCATGTAGAACTCTATGACAAGTAGCAATTTAAAGGATTTACCTGTAGGCTGTTTCCCCTATTGGGCCCTGCCCCTCCTACCCCTGGGGGACAGAGCCAAAATTTATACACACTCTGTTCCCCTTTACCCAATGATGCTTCTGGCCAAATTTGGTTATAATCCATGCAAAACTCTAGGACTAGTAACAATTTAAAGGATTTACCTCTATTTCCCCTATTGGGCCCTGCCCCTCCTGCTCCCAAAGGGGTCAGAGCCAAAACTTATACAAGCTCTTTTCCCCTTCCCGAAAGGATATTTCTGGCCAAATTTGGTTACAATCCATGAAGAACTCTATGACTAGTAGCAATTTAAAGGATTTACCTGTTTCCCCTATTGGGCCCTGCCCCTCCTGCCCCTGGGGGTCAAAGCCAAAATTTATACAAACTCTGTTCCCCTTCAGTCAAGGATGCTTCTGGCCAAATTTGGTTACAATCCATGCAGAAATCTAGGACAAGTAGCGATTTAAAGGATTTACCACTATTTCCCTTATTGGGCCCCGCCCCTCCTGCCCCCAGGGGGTAAGAGCCAAAACTTATACAAGCTCTGTTCCCTTCCCCAAACAATGTTTCTAGCCAAAATCAGTTACAATCCATGCAGAATTCTATGACTAGTAGCGATTTAAAGGACCAACCTCTATTTCCTCTTTTGGACACCACCCCTCCTGCCCCCAGGGGGCCAGAGCCAAAACTTATACAAACTCTGTTCTCCTTCCCCCAAGGATGTTCCTGGGCAAATTTGGTCAGTATCCATCGAGAACTCTATGACTAGTATTGATTTAAAGAAAATGTTGACGGACAGCTTTTTATTTTCTCAGCAATTCGATTTGGGAATTTTTCATTGTTGTTGGGAAAAAGATAGGGGGGGTTGGCATTGGGAATGGGGTCGTTTACTGACCCCAGTTATATAAGGAGAAAAATCACTGATACATGTAATTATAGATGCTCACATAATTTCATACTTGTACTTGAACACAAATATTGAACTTTAGTACTAAACACTGTTCAGTGGTTTTCCTTTGGATACTCTATTTTTAACCCCCGACATGTCCTTAAATGATCATGGCTGTTATGTAGCTATAGGACTTTCAATCAAATCAAACGAACAGTCATGAAATTTTAATTTGTTCTTTATCAATCACAAATAAAGTAACAATTTATAAATATATATTAATTATATTCCATTAATATTGTCTGTAGATGGCAGATGATAAAACTTGATCTTTTTAGATAATACTGATCCTTTGAATCTGTACTATTTTATTTCAGTATTAATATTCAAATTGTAAATTATAATTTACATCATAATCAGTATTATACTAATTCTATAATTCACTGTTTTACCACCATCCTCAATATTCCAGGAGTTACTATCACTGTCGTAATATCCATCCCAGAGTAAAACTGGAGGCAGTCAATCAGGAGAACAAAACCTGACAGATCATGATCACAGGCATGCAGAGATTTCCTTTGAAGATTACAATTTACACAGACAGCTGGAGTCAAATTCAAAGCCATACAGTCAACCACAGTTATTCATACTTTTAACGTACATTATGAATATCAAAGAACCAAACTATATCTGCTAACCTGTTGTCGCACACAAAGCCTTCAGTTTTGCTATGTCATGATATATTCTAGAGGTGGATATAACGAGTGATAGAAAGTCATTAAAATGATGACTTACTAATGATATACTACAGGGTATATTAAGTTTTTATATAGGGGGTATTTATTATATATTTATGCTATATTATTGACAGAACGTCAACTCTTGTGGTCACATCTTAATCCATAGGACTATACACAGTACACAGGTAAGAAAAACCATTGACTTGCATATTATATGCAAACTAACTCCAATGAGAATAATCCACCTACCACATGATACCCGATAACGTTTGTGCGGGACTATTGTTTCTATTTATGATGAATTGACATCAAATGATGATATCCCGCTTACGCTATTTCAGTGGTAAATTTACAAATAGTTACTTTTAATCAGCACTGGAGACATTATTCCCACACAAACGTTTTCTGGTATCATGTGGTATGTGAATTATTCCCACTGGAGTATGGATTTGTTACTAAAAATAGATAAAATTGCTTTAAAATTAACTTTTCATCCGCAAGCTACATCAAACATTGCGCCGGTGGATACCAAAGGAAAATCAGTCATCGCCCAAGGTCACGGTCAGTGCACAAACACAAAAGCACTCGCGACGTATTCGTCCAAAACCCTGTGCGAATTATATCTTTCGGATCTACGTCCTTGAAGAAACATTTCTGCTGCATAATTTCAAGTAAATTGTACTTTATCTTGGCAGATATTAATGCTATTTGATAAAATAATATGTTCTGGTAAAGCTTGAGAAGTCAGCGATTTTGGCTATTTCAAGGTACAAATCCATACTCCAAATGGGCTATGATAGGCTAGGCTAGTTTAATACGCAAGTTGCATTGGTTGTTTTCCCCGACCTGATACATGTTGGGTTCAATTAAAGACAATGGCATACAATATGTACCACTATATTGAACCTACATGTTGTTTTTAAGTAGAGAAATATCTATAGTTTATGATTTAAGTTTGCAACAACCTTGTCGGTCCAGGCGGCTTCGGCGACAAACGCTTTAGAAAACGTCGCCATCACACTGCCGTTTGCAGCCGATCCATTCGGAATTTTTCCATCCATATTTCGCTTTTTTGGAGAAGATGACATGGTGAAATTTGCTGGAAATAGATAGTTCGATAAATGTCTAAAACATCATACAAATAGAAACTTCAGCTGGAATAGAATTTCCACGTTGATGTAATTTCAAAGCATCTACGTAACTTTGATGCACGCGGTTGGAAAATGTTTGACTGCAGTAGGATATATTCGAATACATTCGACAGACTCCGACTAGAGGGTAAAGTAAAACGATTGACTGCAGTAGGATTCGAATACATTCGACAGACTCCGACTAGAGGGTAAAGTAAAACGATCACGGTGAAATTATCTAAATCCGGCTTTCGTAAATTATAAGCATACAAAACAGTTTGTTGTAATTTAAGAGAAGTAAAAATTGTAAACATGCTGGAAAATTAATCCTACTCGTATACAGTTATAATTAATTGTAAGCACTCGTAATGTACTGTAAACATTGTATTAAGCACATAATTATATATAAGTACAGCATCACTGCTGCAGTGCTGTGGGTACTCGTACACCGGATATTGGTATCGACGAGGCGTGGCCTGTCACAACAAGGGTAAATTTTGCAATATTTTCACAGTTTTAATGTAATAAATCAACTATTGTCCAGTTCAAGCTTATTATATATCGCGTCCGTATGCAATCTGTCAACCCCCAGCGTCATACATTTATTGAGGAATAGATAGGAACTCATAGTCACATGCAGGGGGGGGGGCGCTGCGAAAAAGGCGATTGAAAATAAATAACTGATATGAATATTGAATGCTTTTCTGATAAAGGATTCATTTTTTATGACTAATACGCGACATATGAAAGCATCTCACGCACCGATGACAAATTTTGAGGCAATGAAGATTACGAAATAAATCAGTGAAAATGACAAACACATTAACAACATCACCGCAAATGCAAACAGAACACTAGGTTTCCTTAAACGTAACATCACAATTAATTCACTACACATCAAAGAACACAAATATAAAGCACTCATCAGACCCAAACTAGAGTACTGCTCCTCTATCTGGGACCCACACAATGCTGGCCAAATTCAACAAATAGAAAACATTCAACGCAGAGCAGCACGATATGTACACAACAAATATCATAACACTTCCTCAGTCCCAGAAATGTTATACACACTCCAATAGCCAACACTACAAATACGCCGTCTACAATCACGACTCATCCTCTTATATGAAATCACACACCACCTCGTTTCCATCAACCCTTAACAATACCTAACACATGTCGACACCCGCACTAGACACACACATCCCCATGCATACAGACACATCGCAGCCACAAAGGATACATTCAAGTATTCCTTCTTCCCATACACCATCACACACTGGAATCTCCTCCCTGTGGCAACAGTACAAAACACTACACTGGAGGGCTTCAAGGCAAACATAAACAACGTAGCCATTGAAGCCCCCACCCACAAATAAACACTCAATTTTCATAATGTTTTTACCATATCTACTTTCATCTATTCCAGCATCAGAAAAAAATGCACTGTTTATTTCAAACCCCCTCCCTACGCCACTGTGCCTTGTCGCTAATAATCGTCACTATTGACGGAAAGCGAAATCATAAAGAAGAGGAAGAAATCACATTGTATTCTGTCGGCGATGGAGCATCTTTAAGTTTCCTTCTATCGATTAATGATGAGTACAAGTTACCTTTACGATATATAATTATGTGACTGAAAGTGTGTGAGTATCGTTATGTACATGTTAGTCGGCTAAACCTGCCTATATTATTAGGCTTTTTTAAATTTTTTTTTTGCCTAATATATAGGCAAAAAAAAATAAATAAAAAAATAGCCTAATAATATCGGCAGGTTTAGCGGACTAGTACACGTATGACTCATCATTCGAGTTTTGTGCTAGGAATTTCTGAAATATTGAAATTTGGATTGATCATGTAATATTGGACTTCCGGTCGATGAGTTACTATTTGTTTCATGAGTTACTATTTGTTTCATGAGTTGTTACTTGTCATGAGTTGTTACAAGTTAAGGTGATAACTACCGGTTTACTCAGGCCTCTCAATTAGATGATCATGAGTAAGATATTGTTAACGTAGACGGATAATTCCAGTATAGTATTGGTATTGCTACAGTAGTGTACACTGAACAAATGATTGTAGTTAACATTTGATTTTACTGGAATACGTAACAAGTGTAATGTTCGTTTAGTATGGACGAGGTAATGTATCAGTAGTTTTTGGACATCGGTGATTATCATGCTGAATAGATGTGAGATGTTGTTAGATGCTATTTAGATTTAGTTTAGTTTTGGTATGTGTTGTAAATAATGTTTTATTTTTGTATCCATGCTCATAATCACATTAACGTCTTTAAAGGGATAAGGAAGGCGTTTAGCTAAACAGTGAAAGTTCAGTGTTTCAAAGGAGGGGGAAGTGAACTATTTTTCTATATTTTCTATTGTGTTTTTCTATATTCTGGAGTATTTGTCTATACATCATTATATAGTGCTTTTCTAAAGCGCATCTATCTGTTGACAGCTGGTAATTAGATTGGAGACACGCTGGACCCTTAATCCGCGAAGTAATGAATTATCTACGGCCGTAGCACTAATCGTCTGCAGGGCTCCCTCAAATTT
The DNA here is from genome assembly GCF_041381155.1 of Argopecten irradians. Lineage (NCBI taxonomy): Eukaryota > Metazoa > Mollusca > Bivalvia > Pectinida > Pectinidae > Argopecten > Argopecten irradians. Next base: position 36,228,167 of record NC_091135.1, read on the forward strand.
ATTGCCCCCCCCCCCCCTATTTGAGAGGTATTAATCGCATCCCATCCCCATTATCTATAACAAATGGCTACATCGGTCTGGAAAATCTGCCAGTGTTCACATCTATATCACACACGGTCAACATTTACTTGTGGCTAATCGTTTTTCTAAGTGTTATGTATTAGTATTATTGTCATTTTTGGTAACCAGAGGCCACCGATCCTGCAAAAAGGGCTGCTCCTGCAGCGCTCCTTCTAGTCCGCTAAACCTGCCTATATTATTAAGCTTTTTTAATTATTTTTTTTTTGCCTAATATATTAGGCAAAAAAATAAATAAATAAAAAAGCCTAATAATATAGGCAGGTTTAGCGGACTACGCTCCTTCCTGCAGCGTTTGGTATAAAAGGGGGCATGAAACTGAAGCTCGGGGAGTTCAGGTGTTAGCTGGGTTAAATAAGGGAGTTCAGGAGTTGGCTGGTTTGGACTATTGTTTAAGTGCACGTTTCTATGCTAGAGAGAGCGGAGTGGTTATCCTGTGAACTGTAACTGTATCCTGAAAATGCTATTGTTGGAACTTTATTACGGCGTTGAATTGTGTTTTACTCGACGACCCACTCTACTTAATCAAAACTCGGGTATTGTGGCGGGTGCCTGACGCTACGCTAGAAGGCATCTATCGAGGGCTGCGGGCTGGGAAAACGTATAAACGTAACGTCTCGCGGTTTTTCGGTACAATTGGTGGCAGAGGTGGGATCAGCTCGCAGTTTTTCGCTACAGTTAATTTGAATATATTTTTTATGTTGTGTGTTGTAAATATGACACATTAATACACATGAGTGTACTTTTATCATAATTTGCAGTTTAGGATTCACTAAAAGAAAAATCAGTTTTAGCTTTATATCTTCTTCTTCTTTAGTTTATCGCCATCCGTCAATAGTGACAATTATAGGCGAGGTGATACGGCTCAGTGGCGTGGGGAGGGGGTATGTACAGTGCTCGATTCAAGTTAGTTCTTACAATATGTAATACTATTCAAAGATTTAGATAGTATATAATTAAATTATCTATGTTTCTGTTATGTTTAAAAATAATGCCCAGAAAATGCCAAAGAAAATTTGGTGAATTCGGATATACTTTTATCCCATTTTAAACTTAGAATCTCCACGCGGAAGAAGACTTGAAAAGTAGTCCTCATTTATTTTTAATGAAAAAAAAGATAAATTTATTTACGAATTTATGTGTTTTTATTTTGTAATATGCACACAAATTTCTACTCAAATTAGAAATAAACTCCTTAATTGATGATACTGTTTGAAAACAAAGAGAATTATTTTATTCGGACTCGTATATGTGACATTAGATGTTGTTCGGTCAAAATGGCTGCCTGTAGCCGACGTGTACTTTTCTTGAGTGTTTTAATATCTTTCTATGTCATAAATGGAGAAGAAGTCGTAGTGAAGAAAGATGCGAGTGAAGTCGTTTTGGAGAGGTTCAAACGCAAATCTGTTCTTAACGATGGTTTTAATCAAGCCGTACCTGACGGGAAATTCGGTAATCCACAGGCTGTGCAACCACCGATGGGGCAAGGGAATCCTATGCCGCAGAAAGCTTTTCCAAAACAAGATGCTTTGAAGCGACATGAGAAACCACTTTTTAAATCACCTGCTATGGAAGGAAAGATTCCTAAACCTCTTAAGAGAGCATTTAAATTAGCAGAAACTGAAGAATGCGGTGCTGACGTCCTTTCTCACTGTAGCCGGAAATCAATGAAAAATAATTTTGCTATATTGGATTGTTTACAGAGAGATCCAAAGGTAGATGACCTCTCATTCAATGCCTCTATGGTGTTATTTTGGTTGTTTTGGTGTTAGTTTAACTACTTGTCTATTCATCTACACTGATGCAATCTCAGTTAAGAAAAGGGCAAAATATACACGATTCTTGCTGAGTTGACCAAGTTGATGGGATAAAATATTTTCCACAACTGGTAGAGTGAGGGTACGTAATTTCGCACAGTACGTAATTTCGCACACCTGACGATTTTTCGCGATCTTCCTTTAAAGTCAGAACGATTTGCTCTGTTGTTTATGTTGTGACTAAAGGAGGCCTCTCACTGTGATTTTGTCATATTTAGTTAAACTTTTCAGGATAAATTTGTTTTGAAAAAACGAAATCGAAACAATACAGCCTATCTCAGTAAAGAAATTTATAGAAAATAAACCACTTGACATAAAATAATTCTGGGTGATAAATAACTGATTCACGTACAAATATGTAGAGAAACTATCCTTTTTTAGAATATATCGAAACCTGTATGAAAATCCATCAAATATAAGCGGAAAACAGATATTTTCTGCGGACACGCTATGACTTTCTTGACCTCGTTTACATTGTTTACTATGGGGAGCGGTCGTTTTTCGTAACGAAAATGGCGGCGAAATGTCACTTTTTCATTTAGAAATATAATTGTGTTTTGATGTCATTTCAAGATTGGAACTGTACTTAATCTTTGTTTATGATGTTGTTGGTCCATGAAATGTTTGAAAATGATTATTTTCTCCAAAAACAAGAAAGTTTGAGGGGTGTGCGAAATTACGTCCCCCAAACCCGTTCAACTACATATTAACCTCAAGTTAATAACAGCTCCCGTGCGCAGTGATACGTCTGCGCATATCCGGTTACATACTCGTGTGTTGTGAAGCACTTGTACATCTGCCGATGTAAGTCCAGCCTTTTTGGTTCGGAATGAAAGTATTTGAAATTCATTAAAATCAATGCCAAAAGTGTGCGAAATTACGTACCCCCACTCTACAAGTGACGTTTCGCCCCAAAGTCTGTTTGCCCCCGAACATGCAGTTCCAGGTCTGTGGAAAAATTTTGAAATGTACTTGTCTGCCGGACAAGTGTTTCTCTAAAATTTACTTGTCCGATTGGCATTTTCACTTGCGATCAATATTTTCCAGATAAATCAGCATATATGTGACTGTATATATTATGTGTTGTTTTAGCTGTATTCAGTTGACTATCACCTATATATTGAGTGATAAAGGAGACATACATTGTATGATATAATGCAAGGTCTAGGTCATAATCAGCGTCAGAATTTTTAGCTCACCTGGCCCGAAGGGCCGGTGAGCTTATGTCATGGCTCGGCGTCCGTCGTCCGTCTGTCGTCCGTCCGTCCGTCTGTCCGTCAACATTTCCTTTAAATCGCTACTAGTCATAGAGTTCTGCATGGATTGTAACCAAATTTTGCCACAAACATCCTTGGGGGAAGTGGAACAGAACTTGTATAAATTTTGGCTCTGACACTCCGGGGTCAGGAGGGGCGGGGCCCAATAGGGGAAATATAGGTAAATCCTTTAAATCGCTACTTGTCATAGAGTTCTGAATGGAATGTAACAAAATTTGGCCACAAACATCCTTGGGGGAAGGGGAACAGAACTTGTATAAATTTTGGCTCTGACCCCCCGGGGGCAGGAGGGGCGGGGCCCAATAGGGGAAATAGAGGTAAATCCTTTAAATCGCTACTAGTCATAGAGTTCTGCATGGATTGTAACCAAATTTTGCCACAAACATCCTTGGGGGAAGGGGAACAAAACTTGTATAAAATTTTGGCTCTGACCCCCCGGGGGCAGGAGGGGCGGGGCACAAGAGGGGAAATAGAGGTAAATCCTTTAAATCACTACTTGTCATAGAGTTCTACATGGATTGTAACCAAATTTAATTTGGCCAAAAATCCATCTTGGGGGGGGGGAACAAATTGTATAAATTTTGGCTCTGACCCCCCGGGGGCAGGAGGGGCGGGGCCCAATAGGGGAAATAGAGGTAAATCCTTTAATTCGCTACTAGTCATAGAGTTCTGCATGGAATGTAACCAAATTTGGCCAGAAATATCCTTGGGAGAATAAGAACTGAGTTTGTATAAATTTTGGCTCTGGTCCCCGGGGCAGGAGGGGCGGGGCCCAATAGGGGAATTATAGGTAAATTCTATTAAATTGCTTCTTAATTGTCCTAGAGTTTTGTATGGATTGTAACTAAATTTGGCCACAAACATCCTTCGGGGTAGGAGAACAGAACTTGTATAAATTTTGGCTCTGACCCTCAGGGGGCAGGAGGGGCGGGGCCCAATAGGGGAAATAGAGGTAAATTCTATCAATCGCTACTTGTCCTAGAGTTCTGCATGGATTGTAACCAAATTTGGCCACAAACATCCTTGGGGGAAGAGGAACAGAACTTGTATAAATTTTGGCTCTGATCCCCTGGGGGTAGGAGAGGTGGGGCCCAATAGGGGAAATAGAGGTAAATCCTATAAATTGCTACTAGTCGTAGAGTTCTGCATGGATTGTAACCAAATTTGGCCAGAAACATCCTTGGGGGAAGGGGAACAGAACCTGTATAAATTTTGGCTCTGGCCCCCCGGGGGCTGGAGGGTTGGGGCCCAATAGGGGAAATAGAGGTAAATCCTTTAATTCGCTACTAGTCATAGAGTTCTACATGGAATGTAACCAAATTTGGCCAGAAATATCCTTGGGAGAATAAGAACTGAGTTTGTATAAATTTTGGCTCTGGTCCCCGGGGCAGGAGGGGCGGGGCCCAATAGGGGAATTATAGGTAAATTCTATAAATTGCTACTTAATTGTCCTAGAGTTTTGTATGGATTGTAACTAAATTTGGCCACAAACATCCTTCGGGGTAGGAGAACAGAACTTGTATAAATTTTGGCTCTGACCCTCAGGGGGCAGGAGGGGCGGGGCCCAATAGGGGAAATAGAGGTAAATTCTATCAATCGCTACTTCTCATAGAGTTCTGCATGGATTGTAACCAAATTTGGCCACAAACTTCCTTTGTGGAAGCTTATAAGGGGAACAGAACTTGTATAAATTTTGGCTCTGACCCCCAGGGGGCAGGAGGGGTTGGACCCAATAGGGGATTTAGAGGTTAATATTAAAATTCCTTCAGAAAAGAAACAATGAACCTGTATTCAGAAAATTATTTGGCATTACAAACCAGGTGAGCGATACAGGCCCTCTGGGTCTCTTGTTTACTTGTCCAACCAACAAGCGTGCGGTCAACATTCACTTGTCGGACAGCCAAATCCACTCATCTGGATCACCAAATATTCATGTTGTTTTGATGTTTCTCCACGTTTGTATTTTTATCGGATATTATACACATGCAGTATGAATCATTGACTGATACGCAACATTCAGGCTTTCAAGTGCTTTCAGCAAGAATTTCGGCCCCATTCCCCAAAATAAAGTTATACAATATATATATAGTTGAAAACTTTTTTAAAAAATTGGACGAACTTTACTTCAGAAAAAGTACTTAAACTGCACTGGAAATAAATAATCCTATTCATTATGCATTATTTCATATTTTATCATTTTTCCCAAATCTTGGTTTTGTTGCACATAAAATCTAATACAAAGCCACAGGCCCCATTCCAAACAGTGGATATCACCTTTAGGTCTAGAACTTTTCACATTTTGAACTCCTCCAGTTCTACTTACTAGTACAATATTTAGCTGAAACTTGCCTGCATTGATCCTGACATGGTCCCGACAAAGTGTTGTTATTTTTCGTGTTAATCCGAAATCAAAGATGGCCACCACAGCTGCCATCTTGAAAACACATTTTGACCTTCTCAATTAATACTGGTGCGATTGGCTGAAACTGGCCTGAAATGATCTCTATGACATTACATCGTTTCATTTTTGGGTTAATTCCAAATCGAAAATGGCCACCATGACACCATATCCAATTAATTTCCTATACAACTGTTGCCATGGTTGTCAGAGGATCGTTTAAGGCCTAAGTATTTTTCATGCCTTGGCTAGCTGGGCACTAGGAAAACCAGTATCAAGAACAAATTGTGCACATGCAGTTTTGTCATTGGAGACTTACCGTCACAAGTGGGGGCTATATAGCTACTAGGAAAACATCTGTCATTTATTCCATAACCCTTTGTTATAGATGATCAGGTTGATTTAAGCTTTCTGGTCATGATCTAATAAGGAAAACATTTGTTGAATTTAATACCTTATATATTTGATCTTCGGTCTTCTTTAAGCAATCAATGCTTCTAGACCACCTTGTTTTTTAATGTTAAAAAAATATGGCATACATGCATGCGTAAGTCTGTAGAGGTATGTGCAAACTGATACCCCATATATCCCAGTATGAAATATATTAACAGGGCATTATTATTCATTTCTTTCATGTCAAGAAATTTGTCATTTTTAATTAACTACATATGTTTTTAAAACTGAGGAAGCCTTGTGTTTTTGTGTACTAGATATTTTGCTGATATCATATATACTATTTCAATATTAATTAGTTGTACATAATAAAAAACCCATTGTAAACTCCTAATGGTATACATATATGATGTACAGTCAAACTTTATTTAAAATTTGAAGTTTGATGTAATTCGTTAACACTTCAAATTATTGGTCAAAATTAAAGAAAAAAATTGTCACAAACAATAAAACATTTCAAATTAGACAGGAACTAAATAAATTTGGAATTATCAGACAAAAACATTATTTTCTTTATTCATGATGCATGTAAAATTATTTTTGATGCAAAAAATAATTGAAGAAGTAAATCAAAAATCTTACCTGACAATTAAGTCATGTTAATGTGATTCCAGATTACACATGAATTGAATCCAGACCCAGACATCATTTTCTTTGTTAGTAGTCTCTTTCATTGTACTCTTGTGTAAACCTAGTTGTCCTTTCAATGACTTTGTGTCCAGAGAGACATATTTACAAGTGGCCAGAACTTTGAATGATTCCAAAGCAGTGATTTTACAGGAAATATAGCACATAAATATATCTAAAAACTTTTAGTCCTTTGAGTCATTGGGATTATTTGAAAGAACTTGTGTAATGTTTGATAGCAGTGACACTATCAGTAGAGTTCTGTAAGCTTAGATTGAACCAGCGTTATAGTACCAGTACCATTGCTCCCTCTTCATCACCTAGACGTTAAGTGTTCTACAGCCTCAGCTGTGGTGGTCCTAATACCTAGCCAGTACTCCCCCAGAGTGACACAGACCTTCTATGTCTCGGCTAACTGGTGTTCTCTTGAATCTCACAAGGAGTTTACCATTCATAATTACTCCAGGGACGGTTTATTATTTCACAAAAAAAAAAAAAATGACCGATCGTGTGACCATTCTTTTTCTGTAAATCCCAGCGTTGCGCTGTATCGATAGTAAATGACAAATCTGCTATATTGATTGCATTGGGGTTATTGCCATCATATGTTGTATTGATACAACGTTTTGTGTGCTCTGCTTCGCCCCTGTTATTACTGGCCAAATCTATGTATCGTAGTGATTGGTCTGAAGGTCGATCAGTCAAATCTGGCTGATAAAGATAACAAGCTACAATGGTAATACGTTCAATCACACCTCCTTATCAATGAACAAATTGTTTATTTACTATTAATTGATATTGACAGACCTTCACTGTAAACACATAATTATTTATCGCCCACTCCTCTCGTGGTGCCATGGCTTGTATTTTTTGGCCTAATTCTGGATTCTTTATCAATTGCTACATGCTGTTGGTCAATTAAGGACACCAGCCATCTTTTATTTAACATTAACTCCTCCTAAGCTACTGGACCAATTTGAATGAAACTTCACAATAATGTGTGAATGTGTAAGAAGGCTCTTTTGTTTGAAAATTATGGTTGACATGGTAACTTTAAGGTCTCTATACACAGGTGAAATGCATGGCTTAATATCTCATCAACCCTTGAATCAATTTTGCTCAAACTTTGGTCAACTGATGTAATATATATACAGTGTAACTTCCCGAAACCGAACCTTCTCAAAACCGATCACCTCTAGAAACCGAACATGGATGTCATGTACGGAATGAATTCCTCTTTATTAATAGTAAATAAAACTTCCCAAAACTGATCCCTCCCAATTCCGAATACCGGACCGATTTGAGATTAGAATAATCAAATGTAACTTATATACACTTCTGAAAACCAGCTTTACCTGAGCGACACCGATAGTTTGCATTGAGATCTGATCAACCGACCGTGAAATACACACCCACAGTGTACCTGTATCCATAGTTGTCACATGCCATGTCCGGGGGCATGTATACAGGTGTGATGGCTATAGGTATATGCACATGGTAATTATACGAGAGATGGTGGTGTAAATATTTAATCATATCTAGTGTTTAGATACTCAACGAAGGTCTACCACGTGCACTGGTCTGGCGGTTTGTTTACTATAGGAAAACAAGCAGAGCTAGAAATAAACAGAAAGTTTCGTATTCAATTTTTAGAGTCTCACACATGTTATTTATTTAATTATGTAGTAGTCGGATAACGTAAATTATTTGTATGAAGAAACCAAAGCCATGTATTGTTTTGTCATATAATACCCAGCATCGACTGATCTTCGTGTAATTAGAACATATTTAATTTGATTCTTGACGAGACGTAACCAGAAACGATCGGCTGTATGTAGATTAGTTCCAACGAGAACACCCCAAGAACATTCACACAACTAACTACGTTTATAAGCGATATGATCATGATTTTTTCGTTTGTGATAACGTTTACATTGACAATTAATATCGGTTGGTTATAACGAACACTCGGCAGTATAGTGTAGTGTAGAAAACGACTTCCGATCAATAAAATCTGGATCGTAATCATCGATATTCGGTTCACTTCTCCAAACCGAACCCTCTCTAAACCAGCCGAAATTATATGTACCGACCATGATCGGTTTAGGGAAGTTCCACTGTACATGTAGATGTCTAATATTTCACACATTAGGTATAACAGTTACTATGGAAACAAAATGGAGTCAATATTAGTCCAAATTGGTAGAAATTGAGATATTGATCAATTAAACTGAAAATTTCTTTATTAGATTTAAAAAAAAACAAAACAAAAAAACGTTATTATATGACAAATACAATGGTTAACAAAATAAACATAAACAAATATTGTGCATAGGTCATTGGTGAGCATACTTGTTTCTTTTTTCAAAAACAACATGTAATTTAATTAGTTGCTATCTAAGGTCCAAAATGCTGCTTAGCTGGGGGTAATCAAATGTGACATTCATGATACAGGAGTTAAAGCTTTTTGCCGTGTGCAGTGTAACATTTTAAAAATTGCCCTTGTATTCCATATCTGTCAACTACTTAATTTGTCGAAGTGTGTGCAGGAATCTTGGTGCATTATAATCTTGCATGGTCTGCAGTTGTACATGCTTACTTCTTGATTCTAAATAAAACTTCAATTCAATTTATAACAAAATTTGCAAAAAATAGATTGCAAAGAATCTAATTATATGTGTGATAATAGAAGTTGTAGTTGTGACTGCATGCTTAATCACACCAAATGATTTGAAAAATAAATTTAATTTAATTCCTTTTTCTCTTGGTTTGTTTTGTCACTTTCTACTCATCTCATGCAAAAGAATGCAATTATAACTTTGACAAATTTTGCAATTTAATTTTTAAAATCACCATTTCCCTGTCACACAAATGTTTGAATCAAATGGCTCATTGACATTTACTCTGTCCCTTCAGGCACACAAACCCATCTTTCAAACACACATATCAACAACACTAAGAAGGATTTAGCTGTAAATCACCACTGACAACAATGTCTTCATATTGTCATTGCCATAGATTAGTTTGGTCATACAAATGTAATTAAGCATACATCCATGACTGTAGGAAATAATTTGTCTTTTACAGAATGATACCTTGGGTTAATCAGGAAGTACTGTAATCTACTTTAGCCCATCTAAATACTTCCTCATGATGTATCAGTTGAACCATGGCGATCCTCTCCTATGACATATCATTTAAGCCCCCACAATTCCCTGTCATGGAATACAACATATCATTAGAACTTGTTTCTGTTCAGCCTATAATTTAGGTTCCTGTTATCTTCTTTCTTTCCCTGCCTATAGGGTTCAGGAGTGTCTATGACAGTTACTTAACTGAGATTAGCACTCAAGGCACTTTTCTCATGTCTTACTGATATGGGTTCATATAATTGGGTCAGTCTGTTTAACGTTTCTGGGCCACAACACGACAAGAGGTTGAGTGGTTAAAAGGTGTCCAGACAGGCCTTCTACCTCTAAGTTGTGAGTTTGAATCCCACCTGGAACAGTTGCCTGATTCTGAAAGCTAATTGGTGGTTTTTTCTCCAAGGTCTCTGGATTTGTTCACCTATTAAACCTAACATGTCTTGTAAAGTTTGTTTGTTTGATTAAATTAACGTCCTATTAACAGCCAAGGTCATGTAAGGACGGCCTCCCACGTATGGGTAGTATTGTGTGTACGAAGTGCGGGTGTGTGTTTTTGGAGACTGCAGTGTATTCCTCTTGTGTCTTATTGAATAGTGGAACTCTTGTCTTTTTTAAAAGTGCTATATCAATGAAGAATGCCGCCGAAGACACCAAGCAACACGCCCCACCCGGTCACATTATACTGACAATAGACAAAAAGATACTGGCTGTAAATTAAGAATGTTCAAAAAAATAAATTAAAAAAAAATCATCTACAATATGTATATTATAATATCTGCTTTTATTAAGACTGTTATATCTGCATGTTTTCAATAATTTGGGATGCAGGTATTGATTGTTACATCATAACTTTGTGTGGGGAATTATGTCATTTTCTCAAGATTTCATGACATTTCCCTTCCAAAAGATTGACATAATTATATCAGTACTCCCAGAGGATAGAAGATAGCTGCAAATTACCATTTCCAACAAACTAAATGTATTGTACAATAATGTAATCTTTAGTGTACACAGTTTAAAAAGTACATTGTTATTTTGTTCTTTAGAAAATGAAAATTTCAAAAACATCAATATTTTGTGTTTTGTAGAGTGGTTTTTATTTTTGATTGATTGAAGAACTACAGAAACTGCAAATGCGTAAATGGCTATTGTAATATTTGTTTTGGATTTCTGTCTCCATTGTTAATCATATGAATAATGATCACATTAGAAATCTGAGATATGTTGCAACAAAATGACTGCTTTTCCTATAAAACTTTTTGCAACAAAATCTATTACCATGTAGTATTTCTAGCTAAGCTATAAAATGTATGCTGATTCATTTGACATCTTTTGAAATCTTACGAATTTAGTGTCTTTTATTTCTTCCAATGTTTGCTTATAATATAATTAATGCACATATGCAAAAACTTGTCTCATCTTATATTTAAATAGTTTAAAAAGTGCAAAATTGAAATGCAAACAGTATGAATATATCGTCATGTAAGAATTCCAAAACAATTGTCTGGAGACGAGGCATTAAAATGAATTGATGCAACAGTTATCGGATACATTTTGCATATTGTAATTAAGAGCTACATGTGTATATTATTCTCTTATGCCCCTTTCCAGAGAGAACTGTTCTATAGTGTTGTCTGGCGAGGCATTTTCCACAAGTCGAAGACGTCACGAGGGGACTATACCACGCCAGACAACACTATAGGAGACCTTTTCCCGAGGGAAAGGGCCATAATAGATTTAGTAAGTCACATGACATTCATTATGACAACATATATTTGGTTGCATGCTCGTTCCTGGGGTAATATACTTTGGTATAGTTCCCATAGTCAGGTAGAGTGTCCCGTAGTCAAGAAAGACGGGGAACTATAGACCAAGCAAAATAGACCATGGTTGTTATCAATCGCATTCCTAGTAATTATCATGTGATGAACTAAATCATTTTAACCCAACATCATCAGATGGTGGGCTATTCAAATCGCTTTTTGTCCGTGGTCTGTCTGTCAGTCCATCCATCCTTCCGCCCATTCTTCCGTACGTTAACCTTTCTTGTTACAGCTATTTCTCAGAAACAGCTGATCGAAGGGATCTTTCGCAAATTTCATATGTATGTTCCTCTAGGGCCCTAGTTGTGCATATTGCACTTTGGGACCAATCTATTGATAAGATGGCCACAAGGCAGCCATCTTGGATTTTGATAGTTTTAAGTTTGTTACCGCTATTTCTCAGAAAGTACAAAAGGGATCTTTTTCAAATTTCACATGTAGGTTCCCTAATATAGGACCCATTGTTGTGTATTTGCATTTTGGGACCAATTAGTCAACAAGATGGCTGACAGACAGCCATCTTGGATTTTGACAATTGAAGTTTGTTACTACTATTTCTCAGAAAGTAATGCAGGAATCTGTCTCAAATTTCATGTGCAATTTCTGATAGGGATCTTATATTTTCGGACCGATCAGTGACCGCCATCTTGGATTTTGATGTTTGAAGCTTGTTGCCGCTATTTCTCAGAAAGTAGTGATTGAATCTGGCTCAAATTTGATGTGCAGGTTCCCCTAGGGGCCTAGTTGTGCATATTGCATTTTGGGACCGATCAGTCAACAAGATGGCCGATTAGTCAACAAGATGGCCTACAGATAGCCATCTTGGATATTGATAATTGAAGCTTGTTACTATTATTTATCTCAGAAAGTGCTGAAAGGATCTTTCTCAAATTTCATATGTAGTAATATGTAGTAAAAGTTTGAAAAACAGAGAAAAGATCCCTTTTTCCATTGTCAGATGTAGATCATTCTTTGGTGGACACCAAGATCCCTCTGGGATCTCTTGTTAAATACATAGGCGTCAAAAATATTTGTCACTTTGGCAGTAAGTGTTTCATGGTATATTCCTCTCATAATGAGTAAAAAGTTGTGTATCATTTATCCATATTTTATAATTTGTTTGTGTTTATATATAGGATATTTAATCTTTTCTGATTTAGTATTGGTTACACCTAGAGCAAGACAACTGGTAAATATGTCAAAACCTGTGATATGATGCTAATCACATTTACATAACCAGCATCAGAGAAGGAAGATTTTCTCCTTAAGGTCACAACTTCAATTTCAATATGTTTGATTTTTTTGTTTCTCTCGCAATTTCAATATATTGTCTCACTGGTCTGCCTAAAGTGAAGTTTTCTCCTAAATATGGATTTAAGTCTGATGAAAAACAAAAAATACCAATATCATTTGAATTTGCCTTGAACATGCCATACCAACATTGGTAGGGGTAAACTGGAAATAATGGAAACTAAACTCATTTTCAATCTGCCAAATAAAAAGAATGATATGGAATTTAAGAGAAGCCATTAACTTGTGATGTATCAACTTAAACTGTATTCTGTAGAATCTGTAGGCTTGATCTTTAATCCTTTGTCAGCTCATCATTACTATATTCTTATATGCACGTACAGTCAATGATTCAGGAAGCACAAATTTGATCCATCAGATTTGTCTTCATTTATTTCTTTGTCCATCAGCCTCTCTGTCTGCAATAGTTTTGGTTTTACCAAGTTTTTGTTCTATTAACAGCCAGAGTCATTTAAGGATGTGCCAGGTTTGTTGATGGAGGAAAGCCGGAGTTCCCAGAGAAAAATTACTGACCAGCTGTCAGTAGCAGGCAATTCAGTTCTAACTGGGATTTGAACTTGTGAGGGCTTGTGTTTATATGGACATCTCAACCACTTGGCCACTGCATGGCCTTTTTAGGTCATCTGACCGAAGGTCAGGATGACCTATTGTCATCATGTTATGTCCGTCGTCGTGAGCCTTCCGCCGTGTGTCGCGCGTAAGACTATTTATACAAAAGCCTACTCCTCCTTAACCCTTGAGTGGATTACATCCATATTTGGTGTGAAACATCATTGGAGAAGGACAATTATATTTTATGTAAATGAGCCTGGTTCGACCCCTAGGGGCTGAGGGACAGGGCCGCAAAAGGGCAAATTTTTCTCATTTTAAGCTTTAAAATCCTACACTTCCTTCATCCTTTGATTGATTTCATCCATATTTGGTGTGAAACATCATTAGGGAAGGACAATCATATTTTATATAAATGAGGTAGGTCCGACCCCTAGGGGCAGAGGGGCAGGGCCCCAAAAGGGCAAATTTTCTTAATTTAAGCTTTAAAATCCTACTCCTCCTTCATCCTTGGATGGATTTCACCCATATTTGGTGTGAAACATCATTGGGGAAGGACAATCATATTTTTCATAAATGAGCCTACTCCTACCCCTAGGGGCTAAGGTGCAGGGCCCCAAAAGTAGAAAATTTTCTAATTTTAGTTTTAAAATCCTACTCCTCCTTAAACCTTTAGTGGATTTCATCCATATTTGGTGTGAAATATCATGGGCAAAGGGCAATCATATTTTATATAAATGAGCTCGCTTGAACCCCTTGGCACTGAGGGGTGGGAACCCAAAAGGGGATTTTTCTTTTAATTTTAGCTTTAAAATCCTTCTCCTTAACTCTAGAGTGGATGTCATCCATATTTGGTGTGAAACATCATTTGGGAAGGACAATCATATTTTATATGAACAAGTTAGGTCTGACCGCTGGGGACAGAGGGTTGGGGTTCAGAAGGGGGAACTTCAATGAAATTTATCTTGAAAATCCTACTCCTCCTTAACCCTTGAGTGGCTTTTTTCCATATTTGGCGTAAAACATCATTAGGGAAGGACAATCATATTTTATATGAAGATTTTGGTAATCCAAGATTGCCATTGGCCAACTTCATGTTTTCAGGTTTCGGTCTCTGATCTCACTGAAAATTGGTCTATAGGGGTTTTAAAGGATAGCGAACAACATGCAAACATTTTCGTAAAGATTTTGGTATTTCAAAATGGCTGCTGGCCCACTTCCTGTTTTCAGGTTTCGGTCTCTGATCTCAACGAAAATTGATCTATAGGGGTTTCAAGGGATGGCAAACAACATGTAAAAATGGGGATGGAACAGCGGGGGTCCAAAATTGGAGCTTTGCTGAAATTTGGCTTTAAAATCTTACTCCTCCTTAATCCTTGAATGTGTGGATGTTTTAGGGCTACCAAGTTTGTTCAACAGATGACCTTTACCTATTTCAGAAACTAACATATTCAACAAAGGAGTTCGTTGTATTGCTTATTAACCACTACTTTATACTGTGACTTTGTTGTTTTGTGCCATAAGTCAGATGACCTTAAAGCTGACAATGCCAGTTAAAAAATGTACATTTGAGATTAAAAAAAAAAATATTGAAGGTTTTTTTTATAAAATTTGTTTCTGAGACAGCCCATTGCGTTTCTAAGGACGGGCAGACGCCATTTTGTTTGAACTCTACTTGGATTCGCGTGAATCGACACACGTGCGCTCAGTCATGTACATATACACCTAGAAGTTGTCCACTGTGTATCGCCTACTAATACATAAACAAACCCCTTACCTGTAAATGAGTGTAGGGCTTGTTTTAGCAAGCAAACATGTCAACTTTTCTAAGCTGTCATTTAGATGTTTCACAAACTTAACTTTCCACACAAATGAATAAAAAATCCTGATAATAATCCGTCCACATATCTCCACGTATACTATCGTACCCGATGTACTCGACTGGCCACTTGCACGTGACCACCTGTCCCGAACAAGTGACGCTTCCATATATAAACTACCAAAGGTATTCACGTGTACATGTGCGTGTAATATATAATGTATATTGAAGTGTTTTATTAGCTCGTATTTGACATATTTTGGGATCTAGCGGACAATATTACTTCAATGAAACCTTGTCAGGTGAGTGCAGTATTTATTTTTAGTTTGACAATGTCATCTTCTATTAGAATTTCCATGTTTGTTTACGTTATAATCAAAATGGATCTCGCACGTGGAAAGAGGGTATAAATTCATTCATTACTTTTGATTTAACTGTATAGATCTTTATATGGTTCTTGGAAACTTTATTTGAGAAAACATTGAAAGAACTAACCATTTTATTATTATTACCTCTTGGGTATATAGTACAGGAGATCTAGAGCCAGTCAGGTGTTAGTTGTTACACCTTGAACAGCAAGCGTTCGACTGATTGCACGTGTGTGTGGTTCACGTACTTTATATAGGGGTCGGTACCCGATGTTGTATCCAAGCAGAGTTAAAACAAAATGGCGACTGCCCATCCTTAGAAACGCAAGGGGTTGTCTCAGAAACGAATTTTGAAAAAAAATATTGAAAAAAACTTTATTATTTTTTTTTTATTCTCAAATGTATACTTTTTAACTTGCATTGTCAGCTTTAAGGCCCATGGGCCTCTTGTCTGCAATAGCAGTTTGTTACAGCTCAGTAGCAGCTTCATTGATTCTTCAAGGATTTCCACATTTCTACCAAACTACACATATATATACCGGTACCTATTTTTTAGAATATTTTTAGAATCAAATTTTAAATATCTGAAAAAAAAAATTCCATGGTTGCAAGTCAATGTCAACTATGATGGCTATTTTTAGAAAAACATGGTCAACACTATGCAGCTTGTCATTCTTTTTAGTAATTATTTACCAACTTTGGCACATGAATTTTAAACTTGAAGGTCATTGGATTTTTCTTCTTCTAATTTTCATAAATCAACCCCTCTGTGGGATCTACTGTGCCGAATTAGGGTTGATCAAACCGTTGGTCTAGCTATCTCCTCTTTCAGTGTGCTTGTTGAAAATTGAGGGAAATACATGTACATTAATTGGTTCACATATGACAAGTAACATGAAAAAGTACATGTTGCTGGTTTCATGTCAATTAGTCTGTATCAATGTGTTCTGTACAAATCTTATCAGGTCAGCACGTTTAATCACTCAGGGTGCTGGAATAATCAGCCGGTCAGTCATTAGTGACATTCACCCTCCAGCTTATACAGATATCATTTCAGTGGTGAACTGAATGGCTACAGATATGTAAATAGAACAGAGTAATTATTGGTATAGATTGGTTTTAGGTGGGGACATGTACTGAGCCAAGACGATATGTGTTAAGAACGATAAGATGTTGACAGGGTTTTAAGTGGGTGTTGCTGAGTTAAACATTTTAAGACAGTTTAATTGACATTTTAGGACTATCAATCATACATTTATTGATTGAGTTCAAGGTCAACATGTGCTATTTTAAACCAGAGAACCAAATTGCCAAAAGTGAAAATTAGTTAATAGTATGCATTGATAAACCCTGTACCTGCAACACATGATGGAATAAGAAAGTTAATTAAACTACTGCAGATGGAATAAATTTTCAACTCATTTAACCAAGCTGGTGCACATCATTGATATACCACTGCATTGAACTGGGTGCATAATGAAGTTAAAGGCATATCTACAGTTCCCTTGTTAATTGGCAGTTTGCCACACAGTACGTAGCCATTCCTTGTGCTTGCAAATGCATGTGTACGCTGCAAATGTCGTAGCATACACAATACAAAATGTCACATGTGGTGCCTGGACAGTTTGTTTAACAGCTGGGCATCCATACCTGTCACATTGTATCATGTTCCATCATAATATTTTCAATAAAACTTGCTATTTCAAGAAAGATTTTGCTCATAATTAAATCAGTATTATATTGTGTTTACTTTTTGACCATTTTGATAATATAAATTTGACATTAAATAAGGAGGTATTTGAGTCTTACCTCATGTTTGATACACGATCCTGTCCTGTAAGATGGTCCATTCAAATTTCATATGGAGGTAGGAAAATTGATAAGGTAGCATCACTATATAGCATCTGATTGATTAGGGTAATTTCATATGAAGGCGTCATGAGGGGAACATTATCATTTTACAAACATCTCTTTTTTTATGGAAAGCCATTTAGAGAAATACTAACATTACTAATATAGTTAGGGTAGATCTATAGAGTGAATTTGTGAGGCTAGCCTGTGTCATTAAGCTGGATTCTATTATAAGATTCCTATGTGTCCTTCACTTCATGTACTGACTCTTCATTAAAGTAAAAGGCAAATAAATTTGGGACCTTTAATTATCTTTTCTGTCTTCAACTTTTCTTCCTAACATTTCCCTTAGTCACCACCTCGCCTTTAGCCATGAGTTGAGCGCTCGCCTCTGTGAGGAAGACTTAGGATCCTGTTTCTAATGGCCGATGTACAACATAGTTTATAAAAATGCTAGTTTCTGCTCCTTTACAGTGGGGTGTGGTTGTTCTGTGTCTTTGGCTGCAATAAGGACTGGAGTTCTAAGAGTCTTAACATGTACATACTGCAGTCTCATACACCACATACACAGGAGTCTGTCCTTAAATCACCCTGGCTGTTAATAGGATATTTATTTAACCAACTAACCAGCCAATCATGTGTTACAATGGTATAGATGACCGTGTAGGACCGACCACATCTCAAGCTGTCCTAATATAACATAACCAAATTTCCTAAACTTTGTATATACAGTGGTACAGGAATAGAGGACCGTGTAGGACCGACCACACATTAAGCTGTCCTGATATAACATAACCAAATGTCCTAAACTTTGTATTACAGTGGTACAGGAATAGAGGACCGTGCAGGACTGACCACACATCAGTCTGTCCTAAAACAACCATCAGCCTACTGTATAACAGAAGATCAGATGAGAGAAGATGTCCAGTCTACATATGTGGTAAGCCATTTATTTCACTGACCGGTGACCTTTCTGACCAGTAATTATATATAACCTCACTGACCAGTAACATCACTGACCGGTAACCTCTCTGACCAGAAACCTTACTCATCAGTAACCTAACTGACCTGTAACCTCACTGACCGGTAACCTCACTGACTGGTATAACCTCACTGACCGGTAACGTCACTGACCAGTAACCTCACTGACTAGTAACTTCACTGACTAGTAACATCATTGACTAGTAACCTCACTGACCGGTAACCTCACTGACCAGTAAACTCACTGACCAGTTAACCCACTGACTAATAACCTCACTGACTGGTTACATCACTGACCAGTAACTTCACTGACCAGTAAACTCACTGACTAGTAAACTCACTGACTAGTAACCTCACTGACCGGTAACCTCACTGACCAGTTAACTCACTGACTAATAACCTCACTGACTGGTTACATCACTGACCAGTAACTTCACTGACCAGTAAACTCACTGACTAGTAAACTCACTGACCAGTAAACTCACTGACTAGTAACATCACTGACTAGTAACCTCACTGACCAATAGCCTCACTGACTAATAACCTCACTGACCGGTAACCTCACTGACCATTTATCTCAATGACTAGTAACTTCACTGACCAGTAACATCACTGACCATTAACTGACTAATAACCTCACTGACTGGTAACCTCACTAACTGATAGCCAGACTGACTAGTATAATCCACTGACTAGTAACCTCATTGACTAATAACCGCACTGATCGGTGACCTCACTGATCAGTAACCTCACTGACCAGTAACCTCATTGACCGATGACCTAACTGACCAATAACCTAACTGACTAATAACCTCACTGATCGATGACCTAACTGATCAGTAACCTCACTGACCGATAACTTCACTGAATAGTAACCTCAGTGATCAGTAATCTCACTGACTAGTAACTTCACTGACTAGTAACCTCAGTGATCAGTAACCTCACTTACCAATAATCTCACTGACTAATAACCTCACTGACGGGTAACCTCACTGACCGGTAATCTCACTGACCGGTGAGCTCACTGACTGGTAACCTCATTGACCAGTAACCTTTTCTATGAGTAACCTCACTGACTGGTAACCTCACTAATAACCTGACTGACTGGTATAATCCACTGACCAGTAACCTCACTGACCAGTAACCTTACTGACTAGTAACCTCAGTGATCAGTAACCTCACTGACTAGTAACCTCAGTGATCAGTAACTTCACTGACCAATAACTTCACTGACTAATAGCCTCACTGACGGGTGACCTCACTGACCGGTTATCTCACTGACCAATAACCTCACTGATGGATAACCTCACTAACTGACAACCTCACTGACCGGTAATCTTACTGACCAGTAACTTCACTGACCAGTAACCTCACTAACCGGTAACATCACTGACCGGTGACTTTACTGACTTTTTGATATATTTAATTAACTCATTCAATATTGACTTCTCTCGGACCATTTACCCTAGCCCACTGACCATTATTACAGTAAACCTCCAGTTAATTCGAACTGCCGGATAGTTCGAACATGCAATTTTTTCCAGAAAAAAATGGTAATTTTTTAGCTAGTGATAGTTCGAACATTGACTTTTTATGATCAATCCTATTTCAGATAGTTCCAACACGATCAATCCTATTTCGGATAGTTCCAACACGTCAAATTATGAACGTAAACGTAAGATTTTTGTGGGCAAATCGGCGCAATGGGGTCCCCAAAAATGGTGATATATTTTGCATATTGCAACAGTTTTGATGTTTGGAATAAAGATTGTATAAATGACCATTAAAATGACCATACGACAGATAAGTAATGAACATTTTAAGTCATAAATAAAAATTATTTATGCCGATATATCATAAACATAGCAGCAAGGCCAAATGTTTAATCTAAAGCCCCGACAATGTATATTTAAATTCGCTGTACCTGATGGAAACGTGGAAGAAATCGCCAATGTTTGTTAAGTCCAATCTAGATACAGATATGGGTTTAAGTCGACATTAAAATATGCATTCAGTCTGTCTTTAGTCAGCGGATTAAGGTGTTAAATTACCTATAAACATGTGCCTCACGCTGGCTTGGACAGGCCAGCTACGAAATGCAGCATCAAAGGCAAGCCGCTGGGTCACAGCAAGTGGGTGTGATTACATATTCAGCTCCAGCCAAAAAAATCCATGTGTTGGGTAATTAAACAATAGATATGTAGCTTTTTATCAGGTTAAAACTAGTTAGGTAATTTTAGAAGCAGACAATATGCAATGGGGTTTTGGACAATCTGACGGTCACAGTGCGATTGTGACCTAACTTTACGAACTGAATGTAAACAAATATTTTCAACAGCAATTTCGTAAATGCAACCGGACTTTCTTTAACTTAAAAAGTAAATAAATAAACTTACATTTTTCACAAAATATAACAAAACTCTAGCTAGATTTTGTGTGGTTTAAATAAAGTATCTATCTCAGTTAACGGACGTCGATGTAAATTCTAGTCCGCGATCGTGAACGATGCTGGTTGGGCCTTGTCCATGTGCACATATGCATGCGGCTTTTGCTACGCAATTATTACAAATTCACAAATTAAATGCTCATGTTTATTACGACAAAATAATTGAATATATTATCTTCTGGAAACTAAATACTTTTCCTATGCATTTTCTGCTTTATATTGCTTATGCCAGGCACATCAGTACTCAAAACTGATTTTTACTGATTTCAACACGATTTTTTCCTGAAGCTTAATTTCAGATAATTTGAACTGGTCCATCAATATTTATTTAATTTTGTTCGAACTAACCGAAGGTTTACCGTACTTTACTGACCTTTGCCTTATTGACAATTTACGTTTTACCACATTTGACATTACTTAAACAAAAATTAGTTGAGACAATTTACCCTCGAGCCATTCACCCCTGAAATTTTATGATGAGCTGTTTCAACTTAATTTTTGGGAGAGTTCATATGTATATTCTAAACTACTGGAGTTATTTCAACAAAAGTATTATTTTAGAGTTAAGTCCCTTTGTTACAAAATGATTAAACAGCTAAATTTCCTAAACTACCGGAGCGATTTCAATGAGATTTGATGGCAATAATCCTTATACAGTGCAGATATAATCTATATCTAAATAAATATACCTCCACCTATATAGAGTGCAGATGCCCCTTTATTACAAAAAAGTTGGGGGATATAATTAAGTTGCCAGGCCTACTGGATGACAGTTTGTATTGGCACTTTGTCAGTTCTGCTGGTTTATTTTGGATCTAATAATTCTATTTCTATCATCTAACTTGCCTGCAGTCATTTGCAGGAAGCTTTTTACTAAACATATTTGGAAATTTATTCATTTGAACAACATTTTTGTTATATCAAACATGAATGTACAGGAAATAAGATGAATTTGTGATCAACATGTTCTTAATTATCAATTTGGAATTTGCATGCATGCTCATAGGATAATCCGAAATTAACCGAATTGGTTTTAAGTCATGGAGTGCAGATCAAAAATAGAAATTATTTTCATGGAAAATTCTAGTACCAGTATGTATTTTTATATACATGTATAATGACTGTTAGAAGTTGAGAGAGATTTTCTCTATATAGCTGGTTCTTGTAACATGACCTTATCGACTACTAGTACAACAAATCAAATTTGGCAGATAAACCCTCTGAATTGTATCTGATAGATTTTCATTAAATTGTCAAGTTACCATTGAAACCACTGTCATGCTACATCCTCTGCCAGCTTTTGTACAGAAGAGGTTCAGAGTAATGACTTACAGTACTGTTTATGTGCCTTTTATACAGGATTTTGAGCTTTCGAAATATCAATAGATTATCACTAATATGTTGGGCGCTGGTGTGAAGCCATGGGGTATTGTCTGCAAAGAAGTTTCTTAGGGATAACTCAATTTCCCTTAAGACGATCAAGCTCATTTCCAATCATACATGTTCATAACCTTCCTTAACAAAAGTGCCTGCTTGGAATTGCTTTTTACAAGGTCAAAGGTCAAAGTCACTTTCTATGAATAGAAAATGTGTTTCCATGTTGTAATTTAGTTTAGTTTCTTTAAGCCAATTAAGCTCAAATGATACATATCCTCTTTTCTAGGTCAGGAGGGCAAAGGTCAAATCTAATGTTACTAAAATTTAAAAGACAATTTTTCCAAAAGTCCTTTGGATTACTTTTAGGTCAGGAGGTCAAAGGTCATTTCTACTCTTCTTAAAATTTAAATGAAAAATCTCCAGATGCCTATGACAAATCTTACTTAAGGGGAATTCCTGTCATATTGAATATCTGTTATAGATAGGTATTATGACAGTTACTGTATGGGGAAGACATTAAAATAATCTCTTTAAAAGCTAAAGTACTTGATTATCTTTAAAGATATATATAGCCAAAAATGTAAACACATTTTTAATGCTGAAGATTTCTTTGATGTGAGAAATATAGATAAATCCATGAAAGGTTTTGAGATTGGATTTAATCTCTTTGAATTACAGAAATACAATCTTGTTACAACTTGATTTTACATCCTGTACAGAAAAAAAAGAGAATAATTTTAGGATACTATACATACATTTATTGAATTTCCTTTAATTTGGGTGAGTAATGAATATAAACTGCCTAAAAAGAGATACAAATTTTCATGACTTTCATTACATGTATACATTTAAAACTAAAAGCATTTGAAAGTAAGAAGATTGAAACCTAACCTTATTGAAACACTCAATAATGTAATATATTGCTGGTATTTCCCACATTTTATTTCAGTTTCTACCATTATCTCTAAAATAATTTCTTTTGAAAATGGACTAAATTCGTTGTAAAGAAAGGTGAATGCTGGAATGATAAGACAATTCTTTGGTTTTATACATTATTCTGTATAATTAGAGACCTTCCCTAACAACATCGAGGGATCATTTACTATAACTATTTTTGTTTGTATTTATAGTTTGTAATTATTTGTAGAACATATATAATCTTGATTGAAATTTTGATTTACTGAGAAACAACAATGATTTCTGATTTTAGATTCATTGCTGTAGATTACAATTCACTCCGTGATGAGAACAGATGTGTTGATGGAGCTTTTAATGCACATGACTTTGCAACCCTTTCCAGAATGTCATTATCTTACACTGGTGGATTGATCGTAATATGCTTCAGACAGATATCTTCAATCTTAATCAGTAGAATTCAGTAAATGTGTTTTTTGTCGTTCTAGACACTGATGGGAGAACTGGAAAAGGAGCGAGAAAGACGATGGAAGGCGGAGCAAGCAAGCAAGAAACTTGTGGATCACATCAAGTCTCTACAGACGAAAGGTTAATATCGTCTCATATTTCTCTAATATACAAAAAATATTGTCTCAATACTTCAGACAAAATATTAATATAATCCCCTATTTAGCTACTATACAAAACGTTGTTGTCTGTTGGTAGGTATCGATTGTGACGTCAGGTTATATAGTGAGCACAAGTAAAGTTGTTTTCCCGAAAAATATGACGTTACACCCATAATAACCTGAGGTAATAATTAGTACCTACATGTAAGGGCAGATAACACTGTAAGATGCAATTAGAGATAGCTCCGTAGAAGCAGACCCTACTGTATTTCTGGTATGAATTGTTTCCATCATTTTCCAACCACTGGCTCCAAACCCTCAAAATGACCCTCCCGCTACAAATCACAACATTAGGAAGGAACAGCAATTTGAACAGAGCACAACTTCCTGTTGTATCAGATGTCCATTAATCTTGACCACCACTGACCATCATCATGACCAGCCGGTGATCAGCAGAGCCATTCCAGGCTAATAGATTAGCTCAAACAGCTTTCAGGGTCACGCATGGCTTGTTGTGGGAGTGAAAAAAAGCACAGAGTTGGAGTGATGACCCCTCAGTGTAGATTAGGTAGAAAACAAGTGATTTTGACAAGAAAAAGGACACCCAATTCCCCAGTGTTATTGATCTCTAACAACATTAGTGTAACACACACAAACAAGTAATCTGGGTAGCACGACATTCTACTTTCGATGAGAAATCAGAAGGACTAAGATTTTGTGTGTATGATGGAACTATTTTAGACATTTTATCGCTTTTTTTTCAATTTTATCAAACTTTAAAAACAAGTCTAAATCAATTATCATTTTTTTTCAAAAATCATAGAAATGAAAAAAATTGATAATGTGAAATAATTATGGTGGAGTTATTTATTAAACAACATATTTTTAAATTTTACACTTTTACTGTTTTTGTTAATAGATTCTTTCCATAATAGTTTAGACAAAAACGAGCTAGAGAGTTTATAAGTTTTCCTTTATACTCACAACATTATTCTCCCTTTTATCCTTGGCATTTTCTTGCTGTGATATATAACACGACAAATGATATTTTAGTTTGTAATTAAGAATCCCTGCTTCTCTGCCAGAACTATGAGATTGAAAGATAAGTCATCCACATTGTCTGTTTATGACCATGCTAATGGAACATCCATTTGAGGTTTTTAGGTCATCTGACCCGAAGGGTCAGGATGATGACCTATAGTCATCATGTTTCGTCCGTCGTCGTGCGCCGTGCGTTAACTTTTCACATTTAGAACTTCTTCTCAAGTTCTACCAGTGCAATTTGGCTCAAACTTGCATTAAATGATCCTGACATGGTTCCGACAAAGTGTTGTTATTTTTCGGGTCGATTCGAAATCCAAGATAGCCGCCACAGCCGCCATCTTGAAAACACATTTTGAACTTCTTTTCAAATTCTACCGGTGCGATTTGGCTGAAACTTGCATTAAATGATCCTGACATGGTCCCGACAAAGTGTTGTTATTTTTCGGGTTGATATGAAATCACAGATGGCCGCCACAGCCGCCATTTTGAAAACACATTTTGAACTTTTTCTCAAGTTCTATTGGTGCGATTATTCTGAAACTTGCATGATATGATCCTGACATGGTCCCGACAAAGTGTTTTTATTTTTAGTGTAGATCCCAAATCCAAGATGGCCGCCACAGCCACCATCTTGAAAACACATTTTGAACTTCTCATGTTCTACATGTGCGATTTGGCTGAAATTTGTATGATATGATACTGAAATGGTCCCGACAAAGTGTTTTTATTTTTCGGGTCAATCCGAAATCCAAGATGGCCGCCACAGCCGCCATCTTGAAAACACATTTTGAACTTCTTCTAATGTTCTACATGTGCGATTTGGCTGAAATTTGTATGATATGATACTGAAATGGTCCCGACAAAGTGTTGTTATTTTTCGGGTCAATCCATAATCCAAGATGGCCGCCACAGCCGCCATCTTGAAAACACATTTTGAACTTCTTCTCTTGTTCTACATGTGCGATTTGGCTGAAATTTGTATGATATGATACTGAAATGGTCACGACAAAGTGTTGTTATTTTTCGGGTCAATCCGAAATCCAAGATGGCCGCCACAGCCGCCATCTTGAAAACACATTTTGAACTTCTTCCCAAGTTCTACCAGTGCGATTTGGCTGAAACTTGCATGAAATGATCCTGACATGAGCTGACAAAGTGTTGTTATTTTTTGGGTCGATCCGAAATCCAAGATGGCCGTCACAGCCGCCATCTTGAAAACAAATTTTGAACTTCTTCTCAAGTTCTACTAGTGCAATTTGGCTGAAATGTGCATGATATGATACTGAAATGGTCCCGACAAAGTATTTTTATTTTTCGGGTCAATCCGAAATCCAAGATGGCCGCCACAGCCACCATCTTGAAAACACATTTTGAACTTCTTCTCATGTTCTACATGTGCGATTTGGCTGAAATTTGTATGATATGATACTGTAATGGTCCCGACAAAGTGTTGTTATTTTTCGGGTCAATCTGAAATCCAAGATGGCCGACACAGCCGCCATCTTGAAAACACATTTTGAACTTCTTCTCTTGTTCTACATGTGCGATTTGGCTGAAATTTGTATGATATGATGCTGAAATGGTCACGACAAAGTGTTGTTAGTTTTCGGGTCAATCTGAAATCCAAGATGGCCGCCACAGCCGCCATCTTGAAAACACATTTTGAACTTCTTCCCAAGTTCTACCAGTGCGATTTGGCTGAAACTTGCATGAAATGATCCTGACATGAGCTGACAAAGTGTTGTTATTTTTCGGGTCAATCCGAAATCCAAGATGGCCGTCACAGCTGCCATCTTGAAAACACATTTTGAACTTCTTCTCAAGTTCTACTAGTGCAATTTGGCTGAAATGTGCATGATATGATACTGAAATGGTCCCGACAAAGTGTTTTTATTTTTCGGGTCAATCCGAAATCCAAGATGGCCGCCACAGCCACCATCTTGAAAACACATTTTGAACTTCTTCTCATGTTCTACCAGTGCGATTTGGCTGAAATTTGTATGATATGATACTGAAATGGTCACGACAAAGTGTTGTTATTTTTCGGGTCAATCCGAAATCCAAGATGGCCGCCACAGCCGCCATCTTGAAAACACATTTTGAACTTCTTCCCAAGTTCTACCAGTGCCATTTGGCTGAAACTTGCATGAAATGATCCTGACATGAGCTGACAAAGTGTTGTTATTTTTTGGGTCGATCCGAAATCCAAGATGGCCGTCACAGCCGCCATCTTGAAAACAAATTTTGAACTTCTTCTCAAGTTCTACTAGTGCAATTTGGCTGAAATGTGCATGATATGATACTGAAATGGTCCCGACAAAGTGTTTTTATTTTTCGGGTCAATCCGAAATCCAAGATGGCCGCCACAGCCGCCATCTTGAAAACACATTTTGAACTTCTTCTAATGTTCTACATGTGCGATTTGGCTGAAATTTGTATGATATGATACTGAAATGGTCACGACAAAGTGTTGTTATTTTTCGGGTCAATCCGAAATCCAAGATGGCCGCCACAGCCGCCATCTTGAAAACACATTTTGAACTTCTTCCCAAGTTCTACCAGTGCGATTTGGCTGAAACTTGCATGAAATGATCCTGACATGAGCTGACAAAGTGTTGTTATTTTTTGGGTCGATCCGAAATCCAAGATGGCCGTCACAGCCGCCATCTTGAAAACAAATTTTGAACTTCTTCTCAAGTTCTACTAGTGCAATTTGGCTGAAATGTGCATGATATGATACTGAAATGGTCCCGACAAAGTGTTTTTATTTTTCGGGTCAATCCGAAATCCAAGATGGCCGCCACAGCCGCCATCTTGAAAACACATTTTGAACTTCTTCTAATGTTCTACATGTGCGATTTGGCTGAAATTTGTATGATATGATACTGAAATGGTCCCGACAAAGTGTTGTTATTTTTCGGGTCAATCCGGAATCCAAGATGGCCGCCACAGCCGCCATCTTGAAAACACATTTTGAACTTCTTCTCTTGTTCTACATGTGCGATTTGGCTGAAATTTGTATGATATGATACTGAAATGGTCACGACAAAGTGTTGTTATTTTTCGGGTCAATCCGAAATCCAAGATGGCCGCCACAGCCGCCATCTTGAAAACACATTTTGAACTTCTTCCCAAGTTCTACCAGTGCGATTTGGCTGAAACTTGCATGAAATGATCCTGACATGAGCTGACAAAGTGTTGTTATTTTTTGGGTCGATCCGAAATCCAAGATGGCCGTCACAGCCGCCATCTTGAAAACAAATTTTGAACTTCTTCTCAAGTTCTACTAGTGCAATTTGGCTGAAATGTGCATGATATGATACTGAAATGGTCCCGACAAAGTGTTTTTATTTTTCGGGTCAATCCGAAATCCAAGATGGCCGCCACAGCCACCATCTTGAAAACACATTTTGAACTTCTTCTCATGTTCTACATGTGCGATTTGGCTGAAATTTGTATGATATGATACTGAAATGGTCCCGACAAAGTGTTGTTATTTTTCGGGTCAATCCGAAATCCAAGATGGCCGACACAGCCGCCATCTTGAAAACACATTTTGAACTTCTTCTCTTGTTCTACATGTGCGATTTGGCTGAAATTTGTATGATATGATGCTGAAATGGTCACGACAAAGTGTTGTTAGTTTTCGGGTCAATCTGAAATCCAAGATGGCCGCCACAGCCGCCATCTTGAAAACACATTTTGAACTTCTTCCCAAGTTCTACCAGTGCGATTTGGCTGAAACTTGCATGAAATGATCCTGACATGAGCTGACAAAGTGTTGTTATTTTTCGGGTCAATCCGAAATCCAAGATGGCCGTCACAGCTGCCATCTTGAAAACACATTTTGAACTTCTTCTCAAGTTCTACTAGTGCAATTTGGCTGAAATGTGCATGATATGATACTGAAATGGTCCCGACAAAGTGTTTTTATTTTTCGGGTCAATCCGAAATCCAAGATGGCCGCCACAGCCACCATCTTGAAAACACATTTTGAACTTCTTCTCATGTTCTACATGTGCGATTTGGCTGAAATTTGTATGATATGATACTGAAATGGTCCTGACAAAGTGTTGTTATTTTTCGGGTCAATCCGAAATCCAAGATGGCCGACACAGCCGCCATCTTGAAAACACATTTTGAACTTCTTCCCAAGTTCTACCAGTGCCATTTGGCTGAAACTTGCATGAAATGATCCTGACATGAGCTGACAAAGTGTTGTTATTTTTCGGGTCGATCCGAAATCCAAGATGGCCGTCACAGCTGCCATCTTGAAAACACATTTTGAACTTCTTCTCAAGTTCTACTAGTGCAATTTGGCTGAAATGTGCATGATATGATACTGAAATGGTCCCGACAAAGTGTTTTTATTTTTCGGGTCAATCCGAAATCCAAGATGGCCGCCACAGCCACCATCTTGAAAACACATTTTGAACTTCTTCTCATGTTCTACATGTGCGATTTGGCTGAAATTTGTATGATATGATACTGAAATGGTCCTGACAAAGTGTTGTTATTTTTCGGGTCAATCCGAAATCCAAGATGGCCGACACAGCCGCCATCTTGAAAACACATTTTGAACTTCTTCCCAAGTTCTACCAGTGCCATTTGGCTGAAACTTGCATGAAATGATCCTGACATGAGCTGACAAAGTGTTGTTATTTTTCGGGTCGATCCGAAATCCAAGATCGCCGTCACAGCTGCCATCTTGAAAACACATTTTGAACTTCTTCTCAAGTTCTACTAGTGCAATTTGGCTGAAATGTGCATGATATGATACTGAAATGGTCCCGACAAAGTTTTGTTATTTTTTGGGTCAATCCGAAATCCAAGATTGCCGCCACAGCAGCCATCTTGAAAACACATTTTGAACTTCTTCCCAAGTTCTACCAGTGCGATTTGGCTGAAACTTGCATGAAATGATCATGCCATGGTCCCGACAAAGTGTTGTTATTTTTCGGGTCGATCTGAAATCCAAGATGGCAGCCACAGCCGCCATCTTGAAAATATATTTTGAACTTCTTCCCTTGGGCCTCTTGTTTGAAATAAAATTTGACAGAAATTGAAAATGATCCTGACATGGTCCTGACAAAGTGACACCATATATAATTAATTTTACTATTGCCAAGGTAGTCAGATGACCTTTAAGGCCCTTTGGGCCTCTTGTTTGGTGATACTTTTCTGTGTGGTCACCCTGAAAGTCAACTTTCATATTATCACAAGGAGATACAAATGACATAGCAGCCTTCCTAAACAGATTAACTCACCACATGGACTTACATACAGGCCCTGAGGACTTACTTACATGCCCTAAGGACTTACATACAGGTCCTGAGGACTTACTTACAGGCCCTGAGGATTTACATACAGGCCCTGAGGACTTACATACAGGCCCTGAGGACTTACTTACAGGCCCTAAGGACTAACATACAGGCCCTGAGGACTTACATACAGGCCCTGAGGACTTACATACAGGCCCTGAGGACTTACATACAGACCCTGAGGACTTACATACAGACCCTGAGGACTTACATACAGGCCCTGAGGACTTACATACAGGCCCTGAGGACTTACATACAGACCCTGAGGAATAACATACAGGCCCTGAAGACTTATATACACGTCCTGAGGACTTACATACAGGCCCTGAGGACTTACATACAGGCCCTGAAGACTTACATACAGGCCTGTAGGACTTATATACAGGCCCTGAGGACTTACATACAGGCCCTGAGGAAGCCTCTTCTGGCCTTTGACAGCATGAATGATAAATCCAAACCATTATGAAAGTTTAACTGTACCTGTTTAACACTGTACAAACAGTTTTTAATGGTAAGTTATTTTTCTGTCGAAAGGTTATTTCAGATAAAACATTGAAGCAGTTACCACATAAACTTAAGTGTTTCAAATGCTGATTTTTTTTCCTTCGTTTGTTTACAGCAAAAGATGGGGATCAGCTAAAGGACACGGCTATAGAAGCCACGACCCGCCTCAAACATGCACTGACAAATGAAAGGGAAGCTAAGCTAAGGCTGCAGGAGGATCTTGATAGAGCAAAGGTCAGTTTTCTCAGAGAGACTATTATAAGGTATCAATACCTCACACTTGTTGTCTGATTAGCAGAGGTCTTCTTCAATACAAATCAAAGCTTGTTAAAAGACAGATCAAGTCAGAAGTAATTTGAACAAACTTGGTAACTGTTCCTTTCAATACGGTATGCTACATGGAAATATAAGGTCTCTAGGGATCTTAGATATTGACAAGACAAACTTTTTTGACCCCTGTGACCTTGTCTTGCTCTAATTCAAATGGTTTGATTCCCTGATTGAATGTGAATAGAATTTGAGGTTACCTGCAAAAACAACTTAGGTTTTCTGGTAGTGGTTATCTATTTCCCTTTTCACAATTGTAAGACCCACCACATATGTATGCTTCATCCTGGACCAGGAAGCAGGATTTATACAAAGTTATTAAAGGGACAATTCAATCTAAGAGTGTACTAAAATTTGCACATATTTTAGAAACAAATCTGCTCTAATGGAAGTTAGAGGTGTTGGTATTATTGTAGTATGTCAAAAAGCCCACTGTAGTAAATTATGTACCTTGGAAATATCTCAAACAACTTTGAAAATAAGTTTGATTTGACTCTAATTTATTTACGGAGTTATTGCCCTTTGCAATAATAACTATTGAACCTTATGAAAACAGTAAGGAGGTGTTGCATGGCCGCCCACGATCGATTTTTAATTTTTTGGTGCAAATACATCAATCGGCACATAATACGTATCGGACCAGTACTTATTCCATGAATAGATTAATCATGCGACTACAGCGCCACCTTTTGTAAGTTTTACGTCCGATTCCTACTTGTGTGCCTTTAATGCATCATATTAAGACATACAAAACCAAGAGATAAATTATTTTGGTGTAATAACATAGCATTTTGTATTATCTTTTTAACGATATACAATATGTCATTAGATCTGTTGGGGTTTTCTTGCAATTTCCAGTTTTGCTCTTAATTTTTCATTAAAATAGAGGAATTTCATTTTATTAGTTTTTAATAAATTCCTTAGATAACAATGGCAAACCCCGAGTACCCTAAAATTTCAGCAATCAAAAATATCTTCATATATCATTTATTGACTCAAAAAAATATTGTGTCGATGAATCACTGGGTATGCCGACTTTTTTGCACTTTTGTACGGCTACCCCCTTTATTTCTTACCCAATATCAAAGTACTGAGAGTACTGAGAGTTAAAAATGTTAAACGAAATCTGTCCTTCTCTCAGCTCTATCATGTATCAAAAGCCGCTTTAGCGACGTCATACTTGAGTAAAACGTATCCTATGTAAGTTGGTGTACCAAAGTTCGGTCAAACTGATTTATATATTGACATTTGACCTACATCTAAATCAAAACTTCTTTTGCCTATATCACAAAATGTTAATTTTAGGGTCATATATTGAACTAGACAATATGTTAAATAGGGTCCTATAACATTTCCTACACCAATCGTCAGAAGTATTTCTGTCTTCATGGGTTTATTTACTTATTAATAAGCAAATGTTCCGTTTAGCGAAACGTATTATGGTATATCGGTGTAACTTATATGTTAACCTTAGATATTTCTCAAAAGAATATAATGTTGTTTTGATGTCATAAACATGTCATGGATAATTTGGATTTCATTCTTCAGCCAAACAGCCCATCTCGAACTATTATTCACACAATAAAACATGGTCAAACTATACAATAATGAAAAAAGAATACAGTGGACTGAAATTGCTTAACTTTTTGGGGCACCAAATAAGATATTTCATTCTAGGAACTCTTCAATTGACGTTCTTGGTGTCTGATATATTTAAAATCTGTTACTATGAAAGTAGGTAAAGTAAACAAATCATGCGGAATATTACAGACCCACTATCTGAGTTCTTTAGGTCTTTCACATATTGAAAAGCTGTTTGAAGATTTTCATATATTTGACTAGTCTGAAGCCCTTTATTCCAGCATACTGCAAGGCGTCTAAGTTATTGTCAAGAAGTTGTTTATGTTTGCCAATTTGAACCCTGTGACCTTCAATTAACGTCAATGTCATTCATTTGACAAACAACTTAGTAGCCCTTTATTTAAGAATATGTTAGGTCTAACATCATGTTTTGATGCCTTCCAATTATTGAGAAGTCGTTTGAATGAAAAGTTTATGAACGACGGCGCACGAAGTACGATCACTAAAGGTCACCCTGACCTATCGGGCAAGATGATTTAGGAACATTTGCCCTTCATCCCAACATGCTACATGTACAATACCAGGTGTCTAGTCCTCTTAGTTATCCACAATAAGTCGTTTAAAGATTTTAGTCTATTTGACTCATGTGACCATGAAGGTAGGTCAAGGTCATTCATTTAAACAAACTTGGTAGTCGTTTAAGCTATCATTCTACAGTCCCGATATCAGATTCCAATGCCTCTTAGTTATTCACAATAAGTCGTTTAAAGTTTTTAGCCTATTTGACCCTTGTAACCTTAAATGAACTTGGTAGTCTTTCATGCCAGCATACTTAATGCCTTATATCAGGTATCTAGGCATCTTAGTTATTCACAAGAAATCGTTAAAAGATTTAGCCTTTTTGAATTCTTTGACCTTGAATGAAGGGCAATGTAATTCATTTCCACAAACTTGGTGGTCCATCATTTCAGCATTCTACATGCCTAATATCAGTTTCTTGGGCCTTTCGGATATTGAGAAGAAGTTGTTTAAATGAAAAGTTTATACGAACGACGAAATGCGAACAGCGCACGACCATGGACAAAGCATTGTGACAGTAGGTCATCCTGACCCTTCGGGTTAGATGACCTTATGACATTAAAATGAAATAGCGATGAAAATGCGGTCCTGCAGGTAGGGCGTACCTACTGCCCTTATCGCATGATAAGAAAAGGTGACTAAATTTAGGATCGTGTCATAGCATCTCTTCTTCCTAACTTAATTTATACTTCTTAACGTCTTCCTTGACACTGTCTCACATTTGGCCTTCGGTTGAGAGCTCGCCCCTGTGAGGTAGGCTCTGGGTTCTGTCACCTGGCTTAGACACACCCTGCTTAGCGCTCAGCATTAAGGGAGTAGGACAACTTGTTCGCCTGTTGTCAGTATGATGTGACTGGGGGATGTGTTGCTTGGTGTCTTCGGCGGCATGTTTCAGTGATACAGCACTATGAAAAGGGCAAGAGTTCCACTATAGAAGAAGACACAACATGAATATACCGAAGTCTCCCATATCGCACACTACGCACTTCATACACTCAGGACACTGCATACATAAGATGCCTTCCTTACATGATCCTGGCTATCAATAGAGCTTTGATTTAATCAAACAAACAATGAAAACAATTTTATAGAGTCAAGAATGCAGGAATTGGTCTACTGCAAAAGTAAACTGGTTAATTCGCTGATTTTTATTGACGTACTACTACAGCTATAGTCATTTAAGGACGGCATCCCGTGTATGTCCTTTCATATATTCTATGGTGTTGCCCCATCAAAGGACAGAACCAAGATATTTCATCAAAGTTTTTTCCCCATAATTAATTTAGTAACAATAGTATTTTTTTTAAATAGTGTATCTGATATAAACATTGACCGACCAATTCTAATATAAACTCATTGATATAGGTATTTCGGTCTCCTTTTGTTCTAAGAAGTTAGACGAAAATATCTAGCAAAATGAAGCTGCTAGAAATCATGCACTTTCATGAAGGTTGTTGGATGAGAAACAAACTTATAACTTGTAATCAGTACCTGGTAAACATTTTAGTGGTATTATTTCGCGATACCTATAGGTTACTAAAGGTAAAATGAGACATAGCGCCTCGTCTGATGTCTGATTGACGCCAGCAAAATAGGTACCAAATTTAGTCGCCTTTTACGATCATGCAATGGGTATAGCAGGTGCAATTCTATCGCCCTACATGAGACGATGGCAACATTGATGGTTCCCTTTAAATAACAATGGGCAAAGGACACATACTGTCGTATTTATTACCTTAATGCTTATACAGTTTCTGGAATGCCACATGGCATTGTGTATGTGTTAAATCATAACTGTCAGTTTTATGTGTCCCACTGTTTCAAAACGGATAAGTAGAATTTCTGAAAAATATTATTTAAACATGAGTTTATGATGATTATTTCAAGGTTTGGTCGAAATACGCACCTCATCATCACATTCTACTCCAACAGTAAAGTCGGTAATATTAGACAGTGTACTCCCAGTACTTTGATATTATGAAAAAAACAGGGGGTAGACGAAATTAACCTAAAAAAACGTGGCATATCCAATGATTCATCAACTTGTGCTGTTTATGGTAAATCGATGATAACCTGAATATAATTTTAAACATCAAAATTTTAGGGTACTCGAGTAGTGCCTTACTTATTCTGGTGCTCGAACGAAAAATTGAAAACTTCAAAAAGTCGTATTTTCTGTCAAATTTGATATTTACGTTCGATTTGTGATCGAATGATATTGGATACAGCCAAGTGTGATATGTCGTTAAAAAGGCAATTTTATGTGGTATTTTAAATCACAAGAAAAACGTGATTTAAGTATTTTTACTATGACTTATGCTAGGTAAAAGGCCCAATGGACATTAAATTTACCAGTGTTAATGTAGGGGGCGCTGTAGTCCTAATAATGGTCCAATCGGGTTTTAAGTATTATAGACATATGTGTATAAATGCAATTAACTAATTTAAATTCAAAAATCAAAAAAATATCATGGGCGGATTTTCACCCTGTATGCAACACCTCCTTTGAATAAATATGCCCCAAGCTTTATGAAATTTTGTATTAGATGTATGGTCCTATTTCATGAACAAAAGACATCAGTAAATAGCTAGTAAATTAGATAACTATTTTGTATCAAATATCAGGTGACCGTTAGGGCCCATGGGCCTCTTGTGTCAATATTGTTGTTGTTATATGTTTCATAAAGAATGTAGAACAATACATTTGTCTCATAGTTTGCCTCCTGGTTATGTAACAGAATTAGCCTGACTAAATTGTGCCTTTTAATCATTTTGTTATCGTGGTAGAATTATATTTGTTTTTACTGATAAAATTAGTGTACAATTACAGGGGGACAAATGGAGTTTAATGAAATTAAGTTTATTTGTATGGTAATTACAACTAGGATAAACGTTTTTATCTGTCACAATGTATTTGACCAACTTCCTTATTACCATTTGTAAAAATGCAAAGAAAGAAATAAATGATTTCATTTAATCATAAAACATTTGACCACATACATTGTTAAATTAGGGTTTTGGAAATGATTGTAATGTAGACCACTTTCACTCAGATTCAGCTGCAGGAAGAGTCCAGACAGCTGTCTGTTGCCAGGGAAACGGAAGAAAGTTTGAAAAAGAGTCTCCGTAACTTAGAGGAAGTTACTGCTAAAATGGAGCGGGAAAAACTGCATCAGCAGACGCACGAGGTAATTATGAGCATATCTATTTCACATTACAGTAAAGTCTGAATAATTAATGGACAATACCTTTTAGTCTTAAAAGCTTCTAATATTTTATATAGTTACAATAAATCATTGTGCTATTACATAAATTTTATACATATATATGTTGCAAGGATTAGGAAGGAACGTTTTGGGAATTTAAGTAAAGAAGCTGACACTATAGATGTGATGCATCAACTTCGTTAGGGACAACTACTGTATAGACACAGGAAAGAAATAAATGGATCTATCTGAAACCAAATATCGGGAGGGAATATTCAGGAAACAATTGACATAGAGTTCAAGGTCACAGTTTCAATCGGAAATGAATGGGGCTTTCATCACACATTTGTTCCAATTAAACTTTGGCTACAAGTACAGTTCTCCTGGATGGAGAGGGACACAAAGAAATAATACCACTTTACATGGACTTATCTCTACCTGAATGAGTGACTTTAACTGGTCAGTATGAGGATTGCTGAATGCTTATAACCACTACAATTTCTCATGAGGATTGAGAGATCCATATGTTTCATTGTTTACATGAATTTTCACTAGTGTCATGATTGATCACTCGGGTCCATCAAGTATCTTGTATTGATGACACCTCTGTTATACACTAGGAGCCCATGGCAGAGAAATATCTCCTGCCTAAAACTTTTCTGAAAAAATCTCTCAAAGTTGGGAGAAATATACAAACAACTTGAGCAAAAGAAGAAAGGGACATGATAATTTAAAAAAATGACTATTGTTATATTGGTATGCAGTTAATTATTCTGGAGTTCTGTCAATATATTATACTTTGTAAATGTAATTATTCCCTTTTATGGTGATTTGCCAGGATAGTTTAAAATTTCAGGTATGGAATCTGATATACAGTCAAATCAGTCTTTAAAGACTGCCCATTAAGAAAAAAGGGTCTTTTTAGCCAAGTGGTCTTTATACACAGGGCAGATTGCCAGTTAATTAGTTCACTAAGAAATGATAAGCCATTTTTCTTAAGGAAATCATGGGTTCTGATCCAAATCTGGTCCATTCTGTATAAAGTATGAAAGTACACATACAAGTAGATAACTTATAGTCTATGTATTCAGATTTGAGACATCCCATGCCTTTGTCTGTCCAGGACTAGGGACATATTTGTCTGGCCGACGGTCATTTCTCAAGGAGAAGTATCGGATCAGATTTCATTGTCCCACAATTCCCTGGTAATTGTCTGCTGGACACTGTGACTGATGATGTTTTTGGTGTCCAGTCCTAGTAAATCCTTCAGTAGGTCTCATGTGAAGCAAGCCAGCTGTTACGTCAGTCGATAATTACTGGTTGGCAGATTTAGCCTAATCCGGGCTGTGTAATCAAATTTCCTCTTGGGGAGACTTACTACATTTGTCTGTGATTTTAATGCTGCCATTTACTGTTCATGATGTACTCTACGGCTGAGAAACATATCTCCATAATGACTATTTCCTACATTCTCAGATTTCATAGCCATTCATTCTCTACATTTTTACTCCTTGAATTGTTAGGCCAGGGAACGTATGCAAATAAAATGACCGTCAATCAAACCCTATGGTTATAGGCCTGGAATTTCGGTCTTACCACATGGATATGTACTGAATTTTTTCATTCATCAGATGTTATTGGTCGAGCCTCAATAATAGTCCATGATGTTTTTGTGAACTCATGAAAAAATAGTATTTCTCAGGAATGCGTGGCCACTGTATTGTAGGGTCAACTAAAAACAATTATTTTTTATTAAATACAAAACCCTTTAAGTTAATGTAAACAAATATGGAGATTGATCATCATGGGAAGAAATTTGTTTGATTGATGGGTAAAACCATCTTGTAATAAGATTTAATTCATTTCATTCATTTAACGAAAAGTAAAATGAAAAATTTAATTGGTCACACTTGTTAATTAGCCACAAAGAAGTGTAAAGGGATGGGTTTTATTTTGTTGAACATCAAGTGAATAGCCAAGGTCATTTAAGGTTGTACCAGGTTAAGGAGATGAATGATAGCCAGAGTACCCAGAGATAAATCACTAACATACAGTCAGTGACTGTCAACTACTCCACATGGGCTTGCACACCAAACCCAGATTATCTTTAACAACATGGCTCTTGGGAACATTTTTGCTGACACAATTTTGAAGGCATTCTGGCCAACATGGTCCTAAGGGTCATATATAGCAGCTAGGTACTGTACAAGGAAAATGCTAGGGAGACACCTTTCTGTTGTCTTTGTTTGGGAATCAATCCTACAACTAATAGGTGAAAGGCAAATGCAATAGGCATACCTTGTGCAACCTTTTTGAAATGGATTATTATGTTTTGATCTACTTGAGTAAAATCAGTAGATGCTAAGGAAAAGCTAGATCTAAGTCAAAAATAATTTAAAACAAGACCTGCAGTGTATTAAAACCTTGTCAATGCCTGCTATAGTTATTCTGAAGAGACTTGATCAGGGGTCCACTTTAATCTGTGTTACAAGCATGCTTATCACTCCTGTCCCTGTCTTATCTCCATGGGGAGGAAAATGAAGCTTTAAATGGTTGCAGTCACAGGAAATTGGAAAGCAGTTAAGGCTTGATTATCAAACTTGTAGGTCCTCTGATGTGAGCAGACTGACAGAACTTTGTTCTTATGATGAGAACTGTAAAATCCTTATAATATTATTCAGTAGTAAGGTAGTGCCTTCATTTATTTAAGTAGGTTAAATGGTTCAGGCTTAAAGTGTTAGCATTAGGTTTGTAAGGGGCTGCCATGGTCCAGTAAAAGTATATACATTACCACTAGTTATCGCCCTCTGGAGTCTGAAACTTATATGTGTTATTTACTAGGTACTGACCAATGAAGGTCAATGGTGAGCTTGAGCTGTTAAACAAAAGAACAAAGCTGTAAATATCATTTTAAACAAACGAACAAAGCTGTAAATAGCATTTTAAAAAAACGAACAAAGCTGTAAATAGCATTTTAAACAAAAGAACAAAGCTATTAATATCATTTTAAACAAAAGAACAAAGCTGTAAATAGCATTTTAAACAAACGAACAAAGCTGTAAATAGCATTTTAAACAAACGAACAAAGCTGTAAATAGCATTTTAAACAAAAGAACAAAGCTATTAATATCATTTTAAACAAAAGAACAAAGCTGTAAATAGCATTTTAAACAAACGAACAAAGCTGTAAATAGCATTTTAAACAAAAGAACAAAGCTATTAATATCATTTTAAACAAAAGAACAAAGCTGTAAATCACATTTTAAACAAAAGAACAAAGCTGTAAATCGCATTTTAAACAAAAGAACAAAGTTGTAAATAGCATTTTAAACAAACGAACAAAGCTGTAAATAGCATTTTAAACAAACGAACAAAGCTGTAAATCGCATTTTAAACAAAAGAACAAAGCTATTAATATCATTTTAAACAAAAGAACAAAGCTGTAAATCGCATTTTAAACAAAAGAACAAAGCTGTAAATAGCATTTTAAACAAAAGAACAAAGCTGTAAATCGCATTTTAAACAAAAGAACAAAGCTGTTAATAGCATTTTAAACAAAAGAACAAAGCTGTAAATCGCATTTTAAACAAAAGAACAAAGCTGTAAATAGCATTTTAAACAAAAGAACAAAGCTGTTAATAGGATTTTAAACAAAAGAACAAAGCTGTTAATAGGATTTTAAACAAAAGAACAAAGCTGTTAATAGGATTTTAAACAAAAGAAAGATACTGTTAGAATGTTAAATGTTAGTAGGGTTTTAAAGTATTGGTAGGATGAGGGCATGCAGACAATATGTTGTTGATTTGATATAGAGGCCATATAACTTAGGGTTTATTTCATTATGTTACATGTAGCAGCCAGGGTTAAATAAGAGCATGTGTTTATTTCATTATGTTACATGTAGCAGCCAGGGTTAAATAAGAGCATGTGTTTATTTCATTATGTTACATGTAGAAGCCAGGGTTAAATAAGAGCATATGTTTATTTCATTATGTTACATGTAGCAGCCAGGGTTAAATAAGAGCATATGTTTATTTCATTATGTTACATGTAGAAGCCAGGGTTAAATAAGAGCATATGTTTATTTCATTATGTTACATGTAGCAGCCAGGGTTAAATAAGAGCATGTGTTTATTTCATTATGTTACATGTAGCAGCCAGGGTTAAATAAGAGCATGTGTTTATTTCATTATGTTACATGTAGCAGCCAGGGTTAAATAAGAGCATGTGTTTATTTCATTATGTTACATGTAGCAGCCAGGGTTAAATAAGAGCATATGTTTATTTCATTATGTTACATGTAGCAGCCAGGGTTAAATAAGAGCGTGTGTTTATTTCATTATGTTACATGTAGCAGCCAGGGTTAAATAAGAGCATATGTTTATTTCATTATGTTACATGTAGCAGCCTACGGTCAGTTCAGTGTAGCAACTGCCTTACATGGTTTGGAAACTTGCAACACAGTTGGTTGAGGGCTAATGGCATTACAAATTTAATTTATGTCTTCTAAATAACGGAAAGGCCATTTAGGGTACTAGACTGGCCTGAACAGCTACCAAATTTGTTCAAATGAATAACCTTGGCATTCATTTAAGGTCACAGGAGTCAGAACGGCTAAAATCTTTAAACAGTTTCTTGTCAATAACTTAAAAAGGCCTGGAGACCACTATTAGGCCTGTAGCATACTGGAATAAGGACTTCTCATGAATAACTGAAAGGCTCAAGGTACTGATAATTTGGACTGTAGCTTGCTATGATGATTAGCTACCAAGTTTTTTTCAAATGAATAACCTTGACTTTCATTGAAGGTCACAGGGGTCAAAAAAGTTAAAATCTTCATACAACTTCTTGTCAATAACTGAGACGCATAGAGACCAGGTTTGCAAGTTTGTTCAAGTGAATG
Organism: Argopecten irradians; assembly: GCF_041381155.1. NCBI lineage: Eukaryota > Metazoa > Mollusca > Bivalvia > Pectinida > Pectinidae > Argopecten > Argopecten irradians. Next base: position 36,269,476 of record NC_091135.1, read on the forward strand.
ACCTTGACTCATTTTTAAGGTCAACTTCATGAAATACATTGGAAACTTAAAGCTGCAATTTAAGAGTCCTTGTATTGTCTTACTCTTGATTGTTATCCACTACTGTATACTATGACTCTGTTGTTTTGTACTAATATTCTGATGAATGTTAAGGTCTATGGGCCTCTTTCTTTTAACCGATCAAGCTAGGAGTTCCATGTATGCTGAATGATCCAGGTTATGCTTATGCAAATCACAATAACTTCTGTTTAATTTTTATTTATATCGTGCAAAATGCTATTTTTGCAATACATGTACAATATTTGCTGGTAAGATTTGATGGTCATTTGTGGCATTCATTGATAAACTGGTCATTGTTTGGTTTTGTGTTAATTTTGAAAACAGCTCTAGTTGAGATGGCAGCCTTATCTTGAAGTACTATTGTTTTGAATCCTGAGGTGTCCTGTTTTCTACGTCATAAGAGATTAAGTCCTACTTTAGCAGCTGTTTTATCTCACCTATGTCATGTCTATCCAGGTGTACAATCAAAGTGTCAGGGGACCCACATACTACAAAGGTTTTATATGGTATTCAGGGGAGGCCACTCATCATAGAAGTTAGATTATTAAGGGGAGACCACTTATCATAGAGGTTTGGCTATTCAGGGGAGCCAACTAATCATAGAGGTTTGGGTATTCAGGGGAGACCACTTATCATAGAGGTTTGGGTATTCAGGGGAGACCACTTATCATAGAGGTTTGGGTATTCAGGGGAGACCACTTATCATAGAGGTTTGGGTATTCAGGGGAGACCACTTATCATAGAGGTTTGGGTATTCAGAGGAGACCATTTATCATAGAGGTTTGGGTATTAAGATGAGACCACTTATAATAGAAGTTATGGTATTAAGCAAAGGCCAATCATCATGAAGGTTTTGGGTATTCAAGGAAGACCACTTATCATGGAGGTTGGAGGTTTTGGGTTTTCAGGGGAAACAATTTATCATAATGGTTTTGGGTATTCAGTTCAATTTTGGATATTGAATACCTGACTAATTCACCCCTAAAGATGCATTTCGATATATCTATTTTTTTTTTGTAAATTGCTGTCCCTATTGCATGATCGACAGTATGTATTCTAAATAAAAGAATTAATCAGTTTTATCAATTAAAAGAAACATGAATTCTTTAAGTCTTAAAAAGCTCTAGTCTTTGGCAACTATTAAATGTAACTGTCCATTAAGTACTATTTTTTTTATTTTTATTGATACAATTTGCCTATCATCTAAGGGTAAAGTTATGGTAAGGTCTGATTGAATTTCAAATTTTTTCACCATAGCAAAAGAAGACCCATGATGCACAGATGCGAGCCTCTGCTCTCAACCGTGAACTGGAGATGTTGAAGATGACGGCAGAGAAACAGAAGGGACAAATACATCAATTACAGGAACTATTGGCCAATCGGGAGCAGCAACATAGGTAAGGGTCAAGTACATAAATTACAGGAACTATTGGCCAATCGGGAGCAGCAACATAGGTAAGGCTCAAATACATCAATTACAGGAACTATTGGCCAATCGGGAGCAGCAACATAGGTAAGGGTCAAGTACATCAATTACATGAACTATTGGCCAATCAGGAGCAGCAACATAGGAAAGGGTCAAGTACATAAATTACAGGAACTATTGGCCAATCGGGAGCAGCAACATAGGTAAGGCTCAAATACATCAATTACAGGAACTATTGGCCAATCGGGAACAGCAACATAGGTAAGGCTCAAATACATAAATTACAGGAACTATTGGCCAATCGGGAGCAGCAACATAGGTAAGGGTCAAGTACATAAATTACAGGAACTATTGGCCAATCGGGAGCAGCAACATAGGTAAGGCTCAAATACATAAATTACAGGAACTATTGGCCAATCGGGAGCAGCAACATAGGTAAGGGTCAAGTACATAAATTACAGGAACTATTGGCCAATCGGGAGCAGCAACATAGATAAGGGTCAAGTACATAAATTACAGGAACTATTGGCCAATCGGGAGCAACAACATAGGTAAGGGTCAAGTACATAAATTACAGGAACTATTGGCCAATCTGGAGCAGCAACATAGGTAAGGCTCAAATACATAAATAACAGGAACTATTGGCCAATCGGGAGCAGCAACATAGGTAAGGGTCAATTACATAAATTACAGGAACTATTGGCCGATCGGGATTACATAAATTACAGGAACTATTGGCCAATCGGGAGCAGCAACATAGGTAAGGCTCAAATACATAAATTACATGAACTATTGGCCAATCGGGAGCAGCAACATAGGTAAGGGTCAAGTACATAAATTACAGGAACTACTTGCCAATTGGGAGCAGCAACATAGGTAAGGGTCAATTACATAAATTACAGGAACTATTGGCCAATCGGGAGCAGCAACATAGGTAAGGCTCAAATACATAAATTACAGGAACTATTGGCCAATCGGGAGCAGCAACATAGATAAGGCTCAAATACATTAATAACATGAACTATTGGCCAATCGGGAGCAGCAACATAGGTAAGGGTCAAGTACATAAATTACAGGAACTATTGGCCAATCAGGAGCAGCAACATAGGTAAGGCTCCAATACATCAATTACAGGAACTATTGGCCAATCGGGAGCAGCAACATAGGTAAGGGTCAAGTACATAAATTACAGGAACTATTGGCCAATCGGGAGCAGCAACATAGGTAAGGCTCAAATACATAAATTACAGGAACTATTGGCCAATCGGGAGCAGCAACATAGGTAAGGGTCAAATACATAAATTACAGGAACTATTGGCCAATCGGGAGCAGCAACATAGGTAAGGGTCAAATACATAAATTACAGGAACTATTGGCCAATCAGGAGCAGCAACATAGGTAAGGCTCAAATACATCAATTACAGGAACTATTGGCCAATCGGGAACTGCAACATAGGTAAGGCTCAAATACATAAATTACAGGAACTATTGGCCAATCGGGAGCAGCAACATAGGTAAGGATCAAGTACATAAATTATAGGAACTATTGGCATATCGGGAGCAGCAACATAGGTAAGGGTCAAATTCATAAATTACAGGAACTTTTGGCCAATCGGGAGCAGCAACATAGGTAAGGGTCAAATACATCAATTACAGGAACTATTGGCCAATCAGGAGCAGCAACATAGGAAAGGGTCAAATACATAAATTACAGGAACTATTGGCCAATCGGGAGCAGCAACATAGGTAAGGCTCAAATACATCAATTACAGGAACTATTGGCCAATCGGGAACAGCAACATAGGTAAGGCTCAAATACATAAATTACAGGAACTATTGGCCAATCGGGAGCAGCAACATAGGTAAGGGTCAATTACATAAATTACAGGAACTATTGGCCAATCGGGAGCAGCAACATAGGTAAGGCTCAAATACATAAATTACAGGAACTATTGGCCAATCGGGAGCAGCAACATAGGTAAGGGTCAAGTACATAAATTACAGGAACTATTGGCCAATCGGGAGCAGCAACATAGGTAAGGGTCAAGTACATAAATTACAGGAACTATTGGCCAATCGGGAGCAGCAACATAGGTAAGGGTCAAGTACATAAATTACAGGAACTATTGGCCAATCTGGAGCAGCAACATAGGTAAGGCTCAAATACATAAATAACAGGAACTATTGGCCAATCGGGAGCAGCAACATAGGTAAGGGTCAATTACATAAATTACAGGAACTATTGGCCAATCGGGATTACATAAATTACAGGAACTATTGGCCAATCGGGAGCAGCAACATAGGTAAGGCTCAAATACATAAATTACATGAACTATTGGCCAATCGGGAGCAGCAACATAGGTAAGGGTCAAGTACATAAATTACAGGAACTACTTGCCAATTGGGAGCAGCAACATAGGTAAGGGTCAATTACATAAATTACAGGAACTATTGGCCAATCGGGAGCAGCAACATAGGTAAGGCTCAAATACATAAATTACAGGAACTATTGGCCAATCGGGAGCAGCAACATAGATAAGGCTCAAATACATTAATAACATGAACTATTGGCCAATCGGGAGCAGCAACATAGGTAAGGCTCAAATACATCAATTACAGGAACTATTGGCCAATCGGGAGCAGCAACATAGGTAAGGGTCAATTACATAAATTACAGGAACTATTGGCCAATCGGGAGCAGCAACATAGGTAAGGGTCTATTACATAAATTACAGGAACTATTGGCCAATCGGGAGCAGCAAAATAGGTAAGGCTCAAATACATAAATAACATGAAATACTTGCCAATCGGGAGCAGCGACATAGGTAAGGCTCAAATACATGAAAACATGAACTATTGGCCAATCAGGAGCAGCAACAGAGGTAAGGCTCAAATACATCAATAGCATGAACTATTGGCCAATCAGGAGCAGCAACATAGGTAAAGGTCAAATACATAAATTACTGGAACTACTGGCCAATCGGGAGCAGCAATATAGGTAAGGCTAAAATACATCAATTACAGGAACTATTGGCCAATCAGGAGCAGCAACATAGGTAAAGGTCAAATACATCAATTACAGTGACTATTGGCAAATTGGGAGCAGCAACATAGGTAAGGCTCAAGTACATCAAAAACATGAACTATTGGCCAATGGGGAGCAGTAACATAGGTAAAGGTCAAATACATAGATTACCGGAACTATTGGCCAATCGGGAGCAGCAACATAGGTAAGGCTCAAATACACAAATTACAAGAACTATTGGCCAATCGGAAGCAGCAATATAGACAAGGCTCAAATACATCAATTACAGGAACTATTGGCAAATCGGGAGCAGCAACATAGGTAAGGGTCAAATACATCAATAACATGTACTATTGGCTAATCGGGAGCAGCAACATAGGTAAAGGTCAAGTACATAAATTACAGGAACTTTTGGCCAATCAGCTTATCAGGAGCAGCATCATAGGTAAGGCTAAAATACATCAATTACAGGAACTATTGGCCAATCGGAAGCAGCAACATAGGTAAGGCTCAAATACATTAATAACATGAACTATTGGTCAATCGGGAGCAGTAACATAGGTAAAGGTCAAATACATAAATTACAGGAACTATTGGCCAATCGGGAGCAGCAACATAGGTAGGGCTCAAATACATAAATTACTGGAACTATTGGCCAATCGGAAGCAGCAACATAAGTAAGGGTCACTTCAAAAATTCAAACTTTAATGATAAGATTTCTTCTTGAAAGTTCTATAATTTTAACATGATAAATTTCAGATATGTTTTTGTCTTAAAAAGGTGTCTTATTTTGTCAGCAAATTCAATCACTAAGGTAACTGTAAGGTTGATTACTATATAGATATATATGTATACATTGTATGATAAGGTCCTTTCATAGATTATAGTTTGAGTCACTCCTAAAGATGCCCAAGATGAAATGGCTTTGGTTTAATGACAGGAGAAGTTATTACATTTAATCTGTCAGGGTACGGCTGTACAGACAGATTTCCATTAAAAATCTCATGTAAGGATACAACTGGAAAAAACCATTTCGTAGATTTAAATTCTTCAGTCATGTGGAAGTTCCTGTGCAGGAAAAATGGATTGTGAAATTAACTGAAGCAATGTCAAATGGGAGTGTAGGGCAAGCACATGTGTGTGGAATACAGGCTATTATGTCTCTAGATAGACATTTATGTATGGCCAATCGGATAGTCTAAAAAAGTGATTTGGGTTATAACACTGTTATAACACTGTTTTCATCAGTTTTGTTAGTATACAGATATTTCTAAAAATATATACTGTATAAGTGGATATTTGCGGGAGTGTTTAATTTTGCAATTGATATCAAATTGAAATCGAGTAATGTTACTTCTTTCACGATAAATAAACCTGCTAACTTTTTGCAACATAGTTTTATATATAATATAGAACAGAATGGGGAAATTTTCATGTGGGAGCGTCCTTCAAATAATTTATGTAAAGTTCCCTATGGCGTAAATTGCCATGTTTACAGTAGAAGACATATGAAGCTGACTGTGATATGATGTTTTCAATTAGATATCAACTCCATTTTTCTTCAAATATGTCATTTTATGTATTTTAAATGTATTTTAATTTGTAAGAAAAGATACTTACAAGAATATGATGAATGATGAAATATTATTTTGATAAACAAAATCCATAACATGCAATAAAAATCCATTGGAAAGTACAGTCTGGTGAGTGTACTGTAAAATATACCAGCCAAGTATTGAATGTACCTTCAAACTATATTTTGGATGAATTTTTATCGTAAAGAATCAATGGCTAATTTCAAATGGAGCTGTCTGCTTTAATGTACTTTAAATGTGTGATAGTTTTATGTCTGATATTTAATTACCTGGGCTGGGAATTGTTACATGCCTTAGAAGATTTGGTCATTTTATACAGATTATACTGCACCCATTGTGGAGACATCATTCTGAGGTTTAAAGATCTTAGACCCAAAGGATTTTGTTTCTCTATAAATATTGGATTTGGACTCGTCATATTAATTACGTGCATTAAGTTTTGTTACCAAAGAGTAAAATAGCAGCTTTCCTTGTTTTAAAAATTCATAAATCATTAAAATCACGCGCGAGTACAGAATGTGCTTCACATCCTAAACACCGTTCCCTGTAGGCTGCCATCTTACCAGAAAACGAACGAAAATAGCATTCATTAAATTCTTCAATTACCATTCTGTAATATTATAATTCCTTTAATATGTTTTTAAGCTGCTCCTGGCAGTATATCAGAGAAGATTAATTTGTCTGTGGGTGTTGTGTATAGACTATATGTTGCTTAGTAGGATTATCATATATAGAATAGAGCTGTCAGTTGCAGATCGACTGTTTATCAAGGTGGGTTTCCATGAATTGCCAATGCTCAATGTTCATTCTCTATGCAAACATGTTTCATTTTTGTGTTTTTTCTGCTTGAGTTATGACAGTTAATTATGATTAACTTATATTTTCAAGTTATTTTTAATTACAAATTACAAATTTGGTATTGACACAAGTAACTTGTAAACCCGGAAAAAAAAAAGGACAAAAAACGAATGATACAGTATAGTACTTGCTGAGGGTGAAATTGAGGCCAAATAAGCAGAAACCAATCTTAACTCTTTCCGTACTTTGTATTCTTTCCGGATTCCGTCCATTAATTTGTTATCTCGTCTCCAGAAGTTTTGAAGTGCAATCATTTGGAATTACTTAGAAAGTGTATTTTGAAATATTGAAAAACCTGCATAAAATTTTTCTTAAGTTTATGATTATACTGCAATCCGAAGGGAATGGATACATCAATGCATTCTAGGCCACCTAAGATGTTTTAAGCTCTTGCACTTGCGCTAATATAAATGGTACAATCTTATAAACACACTTAGATTTCATTCTCTTTCTCTTTTTCTAAGCTTCTGTTGCTGACACCACATGACTGACTTCAATAAAGTGTTAATTTATGTAGAAATGACATTTAATATAATGCATTTCCTGAATATATAGTATGGAATTAGTAGAAAAATTATATCTAAATGGAAATATGGTGACACCATTCTGTATAAATGTATAAAAGTATGATTGTTAACTATGTAAGTATAGCCACAATTGTCTTGTATCTTTTCATTCTTCTGTTATAAGCTTTTGTCTGTTCCCATCAAATGACATGGTATATTTGTAGACTATTCTAAGCTTGTATGGTATATTTGTGTACATTGTATTGTATCTTTTTGTAAGTTTCATTGCAGTTTAAATGTATATTTATAAGGTACATTTCAACCCTTTGCCTTGCCCAACCAAGAAGAGGGTGTTAATTTTATGACTAAATTTACCATCTATATTATCTTTTCAATTTTGTGAAACAGGATTTATATATTCCAAACTTGTTTGTAGGTACTGATTATGATGTCATGTTTTACATAATGTTTTCCAAGGAAAATGACATGGGTTTCAATTTCAAAATAAATGAGAGGTAACTAATATATGCGATGAAAGAATACATCCAACCAAAATAAATCAAATTGGTGTGGCTTTAATTAACTGCTGGTCAGAATTTAACCAAAATTTAGTGTAATTGGCAGTATTATCTTTATGATATATGGAATCGTAGTTAAATAATAAAGTTTGATTAATGGTAAATAATTTACACATGACACACTACCATATAACAGTGATAATTTTATTAAAATTGTTTGTTTTATTCTTCCCTCACTTATTCATCAGTGAGACTTATACATGTTCGAAAACTGAAAAAAATCATGAAAATGCCTTTGCGACTTATACACAGGTGCGACTTGTTATCCAGAAAATAGGTTAATATCAAGACTTCAGCTCACTATTGTTCCTGCATTTTTCTTCATATTCTATTTCGTCTTTACAGGATATGACAGACTTACCTCCCTTGCGGGTAGGTATCTATTGTGATGTCATTATCTTTAATTGAGCGTACCTAACTTGCGTCGTTTTCTCTGAAAAGTATGGCGTTACGCTCACAAACACATGATGTCATAATCAATACCTACCCGTAAGGGTCAATAACTATGTAATATGAAAACACAGAATAAGGAATAAATCGTTTTTAACCAGTTAGTGACCGGACACTTAATCCACACTTTCAATCTACATATTCTGAGCACGCTTGTTCTGTATTATAGAGATGAGATGAAGCAATGTGTCCGGCCAAACAGTCAAGAGATGGACAATCTCATACAGCAGGAGAAACGCAGGGCCGAGAAACAGTATGAAGGTGAACTCCGCAACCAGCAAGACAAGTACGTTTGAATGCTAATATTCATTACACCGTATAGTTAGTATGGATTTTGGATTTTAGATGAAATCAATTTATTTATCCCTAGCTAACATTATAGCCTATCTATCTATCACAGACAGAGGTGAGCTCATGCTGTACTGTATGGTTCATTATGATGATATCCCATTCATTACCATATTCGACCCAATAACTAATTAATAATTAACATTTTGATCCCTATAAGCACTCCTCTTCCTTTTCAAGGCCTCAAATTTACTATTTTGAGATTCAAATCTTTATTACTTGCAGTCCGAAAATATGAATTGTTATACCACATACTGGTAGTTTCTTTAAACAAAATTTTTTTTGTTGTTCATAAATTACTTTGTGTAATAATTATTTGAAAGGTCATAATTTTATCTTACATAGTGCCCGTTACATTTCTGAATTTTCGAGCGCCTTCAGTGCATGCTTATTGGGACAAATACAGTGAGCTACATTGCTTCAAAGATTCACAATCTTTATCGATTGCCATTAGGCAAAATAATACCAATCTAAAAACCTAGCTATTCCTGATACTGTATCAGGGTAATACCGTTGATAATTCTCCTGAAATCTTTAAACTAGAACTGACCTCATTTCAGAGCAGGATTTCTCTATCTCGAAGATAATATTGAGTCCAACTCAAGGCCAGCAGACATATTGTAATGAGTTTTCAGTTTTGTACATCATCACCTTGTAACAAAGCCCTGCTTTACAGCTGTTTGTGTTCGTCTGACTAAATGTGATGAGTAATTACTCCTCTCACGTTACACCAAGGTAAAATTATCTGTCGATGAACATTATCTATTAATGTCTGACATATATCAGACTGTGTTGTTGAAATGTTAACTGACAGGTGAAATTTCCATGTACTGAGGTTTTGTTTTATATTTACTTTTAGTGAAGTTTAAAAAGAGCTTGGAATCATTACTTTTACACTCCCACAGAAATAATGGGGTGGCAAATCACTATTTTACATGTCATTGCATGCAGTTATTTTACACCTGACTTGCTCCCTATCCTCACTGACAGTCTCAATTTGCAAAGGAGGCTTCAGGCTGTTTCTGTCTTACAAACATTTCGATAGATAGTTGCTGAGATTGCCAATGCCACCTCTTCCATAGATGGCCGCCAGTCTTTAGAATATTAAAAACAAATTATTGCCTTTGCATATATAATCTTTGTCTCTATGACATATCTGATTTGTAAGTTTTAAACTATGGGGAGATAATCTAGTATTAAAACTCTGCTGAGAAAATCATATCAATAACTTGATGGTCATTTTATTTCTTCTAGTATAATGCTAGTTCTTGAAGAAAAGTAATACAGGAGTACTAACTGAAAAATGGGGGTGTTTCTGTTGCACCAAAATACTTCTAAAAAGGAAAGACTGAAAGATGTTTGAAATCATGTCTGAATGGTTTGAAAGTTGAGTAGGAATATGACACTTGTTCTGTGTCCTACATAAGTATAAAGTGTCTGAGTACCACTTCATGTTTAGACTAAATTGTTCAGAAGGCCAATAAAATGTTTGAATGGAGGCTTGGCAAGATCACAACATTTATAAGATAATCACTCTTTTATAAATGGAAAATTGGCTACCATGGTTATGGTATGACAGTTCAGGGCCAAGATTTACACTTATTTTCATGATCTATAAAATCATAATATTGTAATGTTGAGATTGGCTCTTTGTATCAAGTGTCACATCTTGTTCTGGGAATGAACCTCTACAGTTATGGCTTTTATTGTAAATTATGACAGTCAGACAGTTTACATTAGAGGAATGGGATCGACTTTGCCCATTGACAGTGACTTCTGCCAATCATGTCCCATAGCCAGTATCTTCTCTTATTTTGCCTTTAGACAACAACTTATTATTTCAACCATGCACATATAACAGAGCGACTTCTCTCAAACATGACCCATAGGTAGGGTGTTAGAATTGTACTTGCTGCCCCTATTGCATGATCGTAAAAGGCGACTTAAATCGGAAGGGATCATTTCTTTTCTCTTCTTCCGATCTAACTTTGATTTTCCTAACATCTTTCTTATTACCGCCTCACTTTTGACCTTCGGTTGAGCGCTCGCCCCTGTGAGGTAGGCTCTGGGTTCTGTCCCATGGCAGAGAAACACCAAAGTCAATAAAAGTGGTAGTTTCTGCTAGAGCTGTCATTGATATAAGTTTTCAGTTCACCTGACCGAAGGGCAAGTGAGCTTATGCAGTAGTTGAGTGTCCGTTGTCTGTCCATCCCACGTCAATTTTTCCATTTAAAAAACCTCTTCTCCAAAACTTGGAGACCTAGTATCCTGAAATTTGACTCATAGAATGCTGGGATGAAGAGCTACCAAGTTTGTTCAAATGAATGACCTTGACCTTCATTCAAGGTCACAGGGATCAAAAAGGCTAAAATCTGTAAACAACCTCTTCTCATTAACTGAAAGGCCTAGTATACTGATATTGGGCATGTAGCATGCTGGGATGAAGGGCTACCAATTTTGTTTAAATGAATGACCTTGACCTTCAACGTCTAATTTATCAAATATATCAGAACCTGAACTTTTTCTATTAAAAGAGTTCTTTTGTATTGCTTTAATGGTTTGCCACTATTATATTCTTTGAGGTGTTGTATTGTGCCAAGTCAGATGATCGCTAAGGCCTATGGACCTCTTGTTCTGTGTTATTTGCTTGTTTCCTGGTCGGTATATGGCTTCAGACGATGACCTAGTTTTGGTCACTGGCAGTCGATTTGTTGTACAGTGAGTAGGCAACACTTTCTGAAAATAAGGTTCATACCTGGTAACATCGGATCTGTAGGAATAGATTGTTTTTAAGATGAAGCAATCAAAATTTGGTGTTGGGGCAATTTTTCATGTCATACTGACATTATAATTCTAGTTCTCTGTTGCAATCATTTTATTATCGCCCGCAACAATAGTTTGTGAAGGCAATACTATGGTGTTACTTTTTTCAGTGGAGGCAACGGCGTTGTCGTCAACATTTCATTTTAAAGTTTTGTGTTTAGCTCGGTTTCTCAAAATGTTTGAGTCCTATCCTAACACACTTAGTTATTGCAGTATTCATTTCAGTCAGAGGGATGCAGAGGCTGTGAAACTTAGGGATGCTAAACTATTTATAAGTCTTGACTTTAAAGTTTTGTATTTAGTTCTGTTTCTCAAAAACTATAAATCCAATCCTAAACAATCTTGGGATGTAGCTAAAGGCTATCATCATCACCTCAACACACCTAATTGTTGCAGGATTTATTTCAGGATGTGTGATTCAGATGCTGTAGGACATAATTATGCTGCATTTCACTTTTCCTTCATTTTTTTTAACTTTCAGATGTTTTTTAAATATTCCGTTATAGTTATCTAATAAATCAACAATACGGTACAGGCGATACTTATTATTATGCATAATTCTTGTGATGATGTATCTCAAACTTTTTTAAAGTTATCTCTTAGAGACTATAATAAATACGTTAAGTATCTATTTTACAATCTTCAAGCTTAACATCAAGGGGAAGCAAGCTGGATAAATTATTGGATTTCTTAAATATGAATTAAAGCAAAGCTGTCATTTTGTATCTAAACCACACATCAATCAATTCACATGCAATTTAACTTCAAAATTACTGCAAACAGATGTTTTAATCATATAACTATTGGCCATCATAAATCGTGTCGCATACTTCATCATTAAGCTACATCTGCAACAAGATTGGAAATGCATGTTATTTGATTTTATGATCTTGTCTGTGACATCACATTGAGACCTCAGGGTACAGAATTCCCAGAACACAGAGGCTTGATTGACAGAATTGACGGAGATCCCTCCCACATTGGCACATAATGTCAGATTTGGCCTGATTAAAGTTGATTGACTGGTAATCTCTTAAGAATATTTTTTATAACAAAGTTGATTAATAGTCCACAATCAGAACTTAAGGAAGACATCTCAGAAATTGTCAAATTCAATTTTGTCCTTAGATATGTTTTTTCAATACTTTTATAGGAGAAGGTGAGATAATTTCATGGTATTGATCATAAAAAGGGACAGAATAAAGCCATTAAGCCCACATTAAAGCATGCATGAATGAAATCTTTCAGGAATGTAATTAAAGGTATTATCAAAGATGATGGCAGCATAGAAAGGTTTTACTGAAGATGATGGTAGTACAAGGTTTTACTGAAGATGATACTAGTACAACAAGGTTTTACTGAAGATGATGGCAGTACAACAAGGTTTTACTGAAGATGATAGTAGTACAACAAGGTTTTACTGAAGATGATGGTAGAACAACAAGGTTTTACCAAATATGATGGTAGTACAACAAGGTTTTACTGAAGATGATGTCAGTACAACAAGGTTTTACTAAAGATGATGGTAGAACAACAAGGTTTTACTGAAGATGATGGTAGAACAACAAGGTTTTACCAAATATGATGGTAGTACAACAAGGTTTTACTGAAGATGATGTCAGTACAACAAGGTTTTACTAAAGATGATGGTAGTACAACAAGGTTTTACTGAAGATGATGGTAGTACAACAAGGTTTTACTGAAGATGATGGTAGAACAACAAGATTTTACTGAAGATGATAGTAGTACAACAAGGTTTTACTTAAGATGATGGTAGTACAACAAGGTTTTACTGAAGATGATGGTAGTACAACAAGGTTTTACTGAAGATGATGGTAGTACAACAAGGTTTTACTGAAGATGATGGTAGTACAACAAGGTTTTACTGAAGATGATGGTAGTACAACAAGGTTTTACTGAAGATGATGGTAGTACAACAAGGTTTTACTGAAGATGATGGTAGTACAATAAGGTTTTACTGAAGATGATGGTAGTACAACAAGGTTTTACTGAAGATGATGGTAGTACAACAAGGTTTTACTGAAGATGATGACAGTACAACAAGGTTTTACTGAAGATGATGGTAGTACAACAAGGTTTTACTGAAGATGATGGTAGTACAATAAGGTTTTACTGAAGATGATGGTAGTATAATAAGGTTTTACTGAAGATGAAGGCAGTACAACAAGGTTTTACTGAAGATGATAGTAGTACAACAAGGTTTTACTGAAGATGATGGTAGTACAACAATGTTTTACCAAAGATGATGGTAGTACAACAAGGTTTTACTGAAGATGATGACAGTACAACAAGGTTTTACCAAAGATGATAGTAGTACAACAAGGTTTTACTGAAGATGATGGTAGTACAACAAGGTTTTACTGAAGATGATGGTAGTACAATAAGGTTTTACTGAAGATGATGGTAGTACAACAAGGTTTTACTGAAGATGATGGTAGTACAACAAGGTTTTACTGAAGATGATGGTAGTATAACAAGGTTTTACTGAAGATGATGGTAGTATAACAAGGTTTTACTGAAGATGATGGTAGTATAACAAGGTTTTACTGAAGATGATGACAGTATAACAAGGTTTTACTGAAGATGATGACAGTATAACAAGGTTTTACTGAAGATGATGACAGTATAACAAGGTTTTACTGAAGATGATGGTAGTATAACAAGGTTTTACTGAAGATGATGGTAGTACAACAAGGTTTTGCTGAAGATGATGGTAGTAGAACAAGGTTTTACTGAAGATGATGGTAGTACAACAAGATTTTACTGAAGATGATGGTAGTACAACAAGGTTTTACTGAAGATGATGGTAATACAACAAGGTTTTACTGAAGATGATGGTAGTACAACAAGGTTTTGCTGAAGATGATGGTAGTAGAACAAGGTTTTACTGAAGATGATGGTAGAACAACAAGGTTTTACTGAAGATGATGGTAGTACAACAAGGTTTTATTGAAGATGATGGTAGTACAACAAGGTTTTACTGAAGATGATAATAGTACAACAAGGTTTTACTGAAGATGATGGTAGTACAACAAGGTTTTACTGAAGATGATGACAGTACAACAAGGTTTTACCAAAGATGATGGTAGTACAACAAGGTTTTACTGAAGATGATGGTAGTACAACAAGGTTTTACTGAAGATGATAGTAATACAACAAGGTTTTACCAAAGATGATGGTAGTACAAGAAGGTTTTACTGAAGATGATGACAGTACAACAAGATTTTACCAAAGATGATGACAGTATAACAAGGTTTTACTGAAGATGATGGTAGTACAACAAGGTTTTACTGAAGATGATGGTAGTACAACAAGGTTTTACCAAAGATGATGACAGTACAACAAGGTTTTACTGAAGATGATAATAGAACAACAAGGTTTTACTGAAGATGATGGTAGTATAACAAGGTTTTACTGAAGATGATGGTAGTATAACAAGGTTTTACTGAAGATGATGGTAGTACAACAAGGTTTTACTAAAGATGATGGTAGTACAACAAGGTTTTACTGAAGATGATAGTAGTACAACAAGGTTTTACTGAAGATGATAGTAGTACAACAAGGTTTTACTGAAGATGATGATAGTAGAACAAGGTTTTACCAAAGATGATGACAGTATAACAAGGTTTTACTGAAGATGATGGTAGTACAACAAGGTTTTACCAAAGATGATGACAGTACAACAAGATTTTACCAAAGATGATGGTAGTTCAACAAGATTTTACTGAAGATGATGGTAGTACAACAAGGTTTTACTGAAGATGATGACAGTACAACAAGATTTTACCAAAGATGATGACAGTTTAACAAGGTTTTACTGAAGATGATGGTAGTACAATAAGGTTTTACCAAAGATGATGACAGTACAACAAGATTTTACCAAAGATGATGACAGTTTAACAAGGTTTTACTGAAGATGATGGTAGTATAACAAGGTTTTACTGAAGATGATGGTAGTTCAACAAGGTTTTACTGAAGATGATGGTAGTTCAACAAGGTTTTACTGAAGATGATGGTAGTACAACAAGGTTTTACTGAAGATGATGGTAGTACAACAAGGTTTTATCAAAGATGATGACAGTACAACAAGATTTTACCAAAGATGATGGTAGTACAACAAGGTTTTACTGAAGATGATGGTAGTACAACAAGGTTTTACTGAAGATGATGGTAGTATAGAAATGAAGGCAGTTTTCATCTGACCATTTCTATTTGGTATATAACTAGACTAGAGGACAGGTGTAATTACCCCATTGATTTTAACTATTGATGTTACTGATCTCTCTGTGAAAGCCAGTAATAAACCAATAGGCTGTACTTATCATGCATTACCAAAACTCCACACAATTATACAATCTGTTCTATATCTGTATACCTATCACTATATCCTTATATGTGAACTTAAAAGATAACATGTGACTTAGAGCATTACCACGGTAACAAAACCCATCCTACAACACTACTACATCCATATAGTAGTGTCATTATACAGGCTACCTGAATGACTGGCAAAGGAATCTAGGGAAATTAGCTCCATTATCCTGCTTTCAGAATGAAATCTGGGTCAGTTGATGATTACATCGACTTATTTTTGTCCTCATTTATGATTGGCTGGCACTCCTTTCAGGTGATTGGGAGCGTGCTCAGAAGTTGATATTTTATATTTGATCAGTAAAACCTGCAATCATTTTGCTGGTGGTTCTTTATAAGCTTAATTGTTTGAAATGTTGGTGTGGGAGACAGGGACATCAGTATCCTACTTGTAGCATCACTTGATTAAGCTTTAATATTTTTTATGATCTGAGAGATATTGGGGCTGATATTCATTAAATGTGATCCTGGCCATGCTTTACTGATGTATAAAATACACCATTACATTAAGAACAGATACAGGTACAGCTGAACCATATTTGATGTTCATCAAAATTTAGGCAATTTTGAATTTCAAATGTTGAAAATAGACATTTCTTAAGCAGTTGAACACATTTAGTTTATAGATTGAGTAGTAAGAGTACTAAATTATATATATAATCACTATCTCTATGATAAAGTCTCCTTTACAGGGGTTCTTAATTACATTACCAGTTTCATTACTTTGATCAGTGTATACATTAATACCACTTTGCGTAATAAAAAATAATAGAAACTTACAGGGCTCTGCTAAATGGTCACATGGGATATCTCAACCTGAGTGAAACATTTTGGCTTTAAGTCATAATCCCAGACTTTGGAAGGGTTGACTTCCAAATTCACAATTTATAGGATAGGCTTTTGTTGTGTGTCAGTGCTTCATTCACTTATCAATCAGTCAATCTTCTTTATTCAGTAATAAATTGCTTTCCAGCATTTTCATTGCACCATTAGCACAGGAACAATTTTATGCATAAAAATTGATGACGTCATGAACAATGTACGCCATGGTTACGCCACATGATTGATGACGTCACGTAATTGTCTAGCGCGTGTTAGCTGTCTTACACCCTCTTGTGATGTAGGATAGTTATCTTTTCTTTAGCAATTATGGGATATCCCTGTGAAGTATGGGAGAACATATTTTCTTTGTCCCATGGGTGGTTTTTATAGACAAGTTTGACTGCAGTACATGTCTTTTTATGCCCATAAGTATAATAGATGCTTCCTCAGTTGTTATGTTGTTCATGAGCTGTCCTCACTTTCATGTTATCATCAGTAAACCTAAGCTATATGACATATTTTTTACCAAATGTATCAATTAAACAAGACAGACTGCGATTTAACAGTTTAACACGGAGAGTATTGACACAATTGTCTCCGGGCCAACAACTCTAGATGAATTGGGATATTGCATGCCACCAACAGTAAGGCTTCCGGGATTAATTAGCTAGCAGTTATAGTGAGCTCTATTTACTCTGTCTCGTAGAAGTGATGAACACCGTCGATAAAAACCTCCTAAAAACATCAATTTAGTGTCGTGATTACATTGGAGAGAGCTTGCTTGACCTACATTTGTAATATGTAAGTCGGACTCCTCTGTAGGTGTTCACGGTCGGGTGTGTTTTGATTGGATGATCCACAGTTGTAGTGTCGCTGGTCATCATGATCCCGACCAATTGGACAAGGTCTTTCAAATTTTGTTCGGTATCTTGATTAACTTACTCCGCATAAACCATTTCCCAATGGGAATTTTCCGCATGAAAATCGGTCTAAATCACTTTTCTGATTCAGTCGAAGGAACATTATTTACAGACTAAATGTAAAAATGATCCAATTTTATTGTCTTAGAAACAAGAAATCTATTTAGAGGTCTTAATAGATAGAGAAGGGTTTTACCATTTATGAGATGTATATATACGATCATAGGGTTAGAAGTCTTTAACTTGCCTCATAATCAATTTACATAACGCATCTTTTCATCCAATAAAGAATGTAATGATCATTCAATGTGTGGGCAGTAGATAAGATATTTTTGTACCGTATTTCATACATCTGCTTAATGATATTCTGCAATGGTTTGAACAAATGTTTCTAAAAAAAAAGACATTATGCTTAATTTGCTGCTTTAATTTCTTTCCTAGCAAAAGACACACATATTCAGTCAAACCTGTCTAAAAAGACCTACCATCCAAGAGACAGATAAAAATTGCATTGAGGGCCAAGTGGTTTCTATACACAGGTCAAAATGTGTTAAAACTGGTCATTATACCATCTTAATTCATTGCTAAACATTGAATTTAAATGATTACCGTCAGTGATTTATGGGACTCTAACTAGATGAGTCCTGGATTCCTGTGAGACTCGCCCAAATTTTGTGAGTCCACTATATCTCTTTGTATTGGGACTTGTCAAAATTTGAAAATTAGTTTTCTGGACCTGTCTTTAAAACTTCCATATCAATTGCTGGACCATAACTGAAGGAAAAAAAATAAGAATATAGCCCCTGGAAGCTATAGTAACTCATGTAGCGGGATTCCTGAGACAAGGTCCCTGGAATTAAGGCCTGAATAATCTTATGTTTGGTTGTAATGTGATTTTTCATTGGATAAATTATACCGTCTAAGGAGATAGATCGAAGAATGAATCATATGTTTCATTGACGTCATAATCAAAAGACCGCACTTCACCACAATAAATTATGATCTTTGTTTGATGATTGTTGATGAAGTCCAATATACCTGCAATAGCACTAACCAATTGCAATCTTGTTTTACAATTAGAAATCCTGAAAATGGAATGGGGGAAAACTTTGTCATATTGTCGTGGGAAATTTTGGGACAGGTTTGATAGATAAAAAAATCATTGCAACAGTGAAATGTTTTTGTAATACAGTATGTAAATCATATCATGTTTGTCTTATCAATCAACCTATTTAAGTTTTAGAATTGACTTAAAGACATTGAACATAATAACAATTTGGTCTATCTATGTTAATAGACCTAAACTGAAGTGTACTTTTTTTATCTCAAAGACAAATATTTTAACTTGCATTGTCAACTTTAAACACAGTTCCTTGTTTGCCTGTTGTCCGAGATTAAACATTATTCTTTGAGGACAATTTTTTGTCAGATATTACAGTCTTCAGCTCATCTGTTATCCAAAATCCTTAGGTGAAGGCCTCAATTATACCAATGATCAGATTTAATTGGTAAGTCTAACTGATTTTTGCTCTTTGATTGGCATTTTCTGAAGGTTAAAGTTGATGAATAAAATACTTTATTATGGAAAAAATGGTCAATGTAGAATTGATGATAGGGAAAGGCACTTTCACACTGACCGTTAATTGACCGATGTATCATTCTAAAGCCATGCAAGCCTTCAGCCAGTTTTCTAATGATGAGGTGATGGATTTGATGTTTTACTACAACTCTTTTCAAATGTGTGCCATCTGCTGTCTGGCATAGCCTCTTGCTTATCCATCAAGCAGGGTCGTTAGTGTGTCGAAAGAGATGATTTTGAATTCTTTTCAGCTTAAACATCTATCAGATATTGAAATTCTTTGTAAGACTATACACAGAGATGTCTGGTCTCAGCCTTGCAGGTAATGGATCTTGAGAAGTAAATGATGGGGAAAGTGTCCATAAGTATATTCCACTAGTGTCACTGATGATTACTGCCGAGTTATTGTCTTAGGTGCAAGTCATGCAACAGACACAAAGTATTAATAATTAATGTTGACATAAGAAATTAATGGTCAAATCCAGACAGAAATGTGCGGTCAGTCTCTGATGAAAAAAATCTTGGGAATGAATGACAATCGAGAACTCAATACTAGATATTTTGTCTTCCTAATCCAGGGTCAGGAAAGAAACATTTTTGTTAATACACTAAAAATTCTTTTTTATTCTGATAATGTATGTCAATCTTTTCCATATGAAAACAATTCACAGTTTGAAATTCATTAAGTTCAGAGACATGAAATTCAGAATAGTTGCAGATAAGCTGGAAGTCCATAGGCCTGAAACTAAGTCCAAAGTCTATAGGTCTGAAACCATGTCCATGTTAGTGCTAAACATCTTGTATAAATAAATAACCTTGATCTTCATTCAAAATCAGGGGGATCAGCTATGCTAAAATGTTTTACCAACATTCAACATGCACTCCACACATGCAACACAATACATCCATTGGAGTCTGTCCTTAAATGACCCTGGCTGTTCCTAGTATGTTAATTTAATCAAACCAACAGAAACAAATTTACATTGTATGTGATAAAGCGTATGTTTAAGAAAAGTGCATTAGATTGCAACATTGTATGGGTAAAATAATGCGATTACTATATTTTCTGGTTGATAAGTCGCAACTGTTTTCCTATCTATACACCAGTGTGACTTATATGTGGACAAAAAAAATCAGAGAATGTTTTGAAGGGAAAAAATAATGGGAAAAAGCGAGCATCAAAAAGTGGAACAAACTGACAATGACTTATGATATTTAAACACAAAAAGATTATATCTAAAACACAATTTTCTGTAAAGAGGTCCAGATATTATAGACATTATTATGTATATTGAGTTCCAAAGTTATGTTTCAATAGATTACCTTGACCTCCTTAAAGGACACAAAACTTCAATGTGAATGAAATGCTGAAATTTTGCAGAACTTTATGTATAAAAGTGTCTGTAGCATGCTGGAGTGAAGAATGTTCTTTGTTTAAATGTTTGACCTTGACTCCATTCAAGATGCTCATTGATGACCATATTAGGTGTGTGTACCTTCTTTTTACTTTTGCCTTAGTGAAAAAAACTATGATCTTGTTTTAGCATATATTTTAGATGTTATTAAGAATAATCAATTGTCTTGATTTTTGAACAGAAGTTTTCAAATTTGTTATTTTCATTTGCCCATATATAAATTAAGATGATGTGGTAGACAAAACTTATTGTGTATCGTATGATACAATGAAACCGACTACATCAGTATCATTGGGTTGTATGTTGATAAATCCACATGTACATGATTCATCTTTCACCTTGCTGGCTGGAGGTTCATGAGACCCTATACTGACGTGAAAAGGTTAGGAGTTAATATTATGTGCCCAATCATGTGGGTTTTCTCCTGGCACTCTGGTTTCCTCCCAATCTATGACCCCTTGCTTGCTGATTTGTAGATGTTAGATAACTCGTTTTTACAATAAATGTAAAATAAATTAAGTCTACTGTTAATTAACAAATCACAGTGTTTATAATTTTGGATAAAAATTTAAGTAAACTTAGTCCAAATACATATTAATAATTTATATTATGAAAAGAATCTTTTGAAGTTATCAGTTGTATGGTATATTAGATTATTTATAACCATCCTTTAATGTAAGAACATGCAGACGAAGGTGACTAGACAAAGTCACTGGCAGTTCACAGCTATAAGCTGATTAATGCTATCATAATAGTAATGGTAATTATGACATGAAAGGATTCCAGACTGAGGCACTTATGAGAATCCTCACTGTGGTCAGCTGGTCAGCCAGCCCACTTGTCGTAGAATTAATATCCTATAAGGTCATTGAATGGTCAGCAGATTTATCAGGTCTTTCTTGTTTAAAGAAACACAAACATATTGTTTATCCAATCTGTCTATAGAGGACAATGACATTACTGATTCTACCAATCTCTGGAGGTTGATATTTGATGCCTAGTAATGGAGGGCCATTTTGTTACAGTATAATAGGTTTCAATCTATTGGGTTTGTACTGTATTTTTGTTAAATTTCACAGATATAAAATTTCATGACATTGGAACTCATTCTCATAGAATTATTTTTGTGAATCTCTCAGTAGTATTTGAAAGTATCGTTTATGTTTTTGATACCATATGTTTTCCAGAAATTTTCGCAATGTATTGAATTTTTCTGAATTTCGGTAAAGCTGCAAAATTAGTGAAATTACCCCTTAACATCAGTATACACCAAAATACATTTACTTTTGGATCCAGTGTCACATTTTGAGTATTTGGACAGTTTCCTAAAATATATTATGATATGTACATGTATACTGATTGTCTGTTGCTTCCCATCACATCTTATCATGTCCTGTTCAGGTTTCATTTGAAGGTAGAGACATCTATGGCTAGTTATTTTTAAGCATCAGCTCGGTAGAGACATCTATGGCTAGTTATTTTTAAGCATCAGCTCGGTAGAGACATCTATGGCTAGTTACTTTTAAGCATCAGCTGGCTAACATTCATTATGCTCATTGTCCGGGTTATTTCAGACTGTTTTACCTCGCCTGGCAATGAAAAGTTTTATTTATTTGTATTCTGTAAGATCCTGCTGTGTGCAGTGAAGTCTATAACTTCAGATGCAATCATCTGCTTTATTTATATACCTCTTAAAGATTTTCCATAAAATTTGGTGAAATTATCTATGATTTTATGGATTTGTGGCACCCCCTCTCTCCTTCCCCAAATAAAACAAAATGAATTGGTTGTGGACTGGTGTCCATTATAACTGGCTGAGATATTAATGTCTCTTACACCCGTAATGTAATCACCAGCCATGAAGTTCAGAACATAGCCAACTGGCAAGTGAATCAGGCCAGATCACCATAATTTAGGTCATACATCAGCAAAAAATGAGGGGTCATACCTCTTCTTCAGCAAGTCCCCCATGAAGGCGCCAAGAGGAGACAAAAGTGCATCACATTAATACCTAGTCTGATCAAACAGCAACGCTTACCAACTTGTAGCTTCCAATCCATGCTTTTAAAGACATTGTCAACTTTGTCTGTACCTCTGTCTCTGTATTGGAAATGCATGTGTTTGTTTGATCAGGTTGTTTGTCGGATTGTAATATATCATGTAATTAATTTTATTTCAGGACAAAATTACACACCTTTTGAGTATCTGATTTGGGTATGACAAAATGGTCAGTGGTTAAGATTTAAGGTGACTGTGCTTTCTCCTGTTGTGGCGGCTGTATTTTCATTAATCAGAATTACTGCTTTATGTCCAGGACATAAAAGTGATTGACCTAGCTAAGTTACCCCAACCATATTAAGAGTCCAGTTCAGGATGTCTTAACACAAAAAATGCTGTGTCTTCCCATCAAGAGTTTATCCCCAATTCTTTTGAAAGTCTGAGTGATATGACCTAATTCACATTTATTGACTGAACAATATGGCCTCACGTCTTGTGTCTGAGGGAAACTGTTTTCACTGTCCTCACAACTAGTGTTTGAGGAACACTGTCCTCACATCTTGTCTTTGAGGAACACTGCCATCACATCTGGTGTTTGAGGAACACTGCCCTCACATCTGGTGTTTTAGGAACACTGCCCTCACATCTGGTGTTTGAGGAACACTGTCCTCACATCTGGTGTTTGAGGAACACTGTCCTCACAACTAGTGTTTGAGGAACACTGTCCTCACATCTTGTCTTTGAGGAACACTGCCATCACATCTGGTGTTTGAGGAACACTGCCCTCACATCTGGTGTTTGAGGAACACTGTCCTCACATCTGGTGTTTGAGGAACACTGCCCTCACATCTGGTGTTTGAGGAACACTGCCCTCACATCTAGTGTTTGAGGAACACTGCCATCACATCTGGTGTTTGAGGAACACTGTCCTCACATCTGGTGTTTTAGGAACACTGCCCTCCCTCACATCTGGTGTTTGAGTAACACTGCCATCACATCTAGTGTTTGAGGAACATAGCCATAACATCTAGTGTTTTAGGAACACTGCCCTCACATCTGGTGTTTGAGGAACACTGCCCTCACATCTGGTGTTTGAGGAACACTGCCCTCACATCTAGTGTTTGAGGAACACTGCCATCACATCTGGTGTTTGAGGAACACTGTCCTCACATCTGGTGTTTTGGGAACACTGCCCTCACATCTGGTGTTTGAGGAACACTGTCCTCACAACTAGTGTTTGAGGAACACTGTCCTCACATCTTGTCTTTGAGGAACACTGCCATCACATCTGGTGTTTGAGGAACACTGCCCTCACATCTGGTGTTTGAGGAACACTGCCCTCACATCTAGTGTTTGAGGAACACTGCCCTCACATCTAGTGTTTGAGGAACACTGCCCTCACATCTGGTGTTTGAGGAACACTGCCCTCACATCTGGTGTTTGAGGAACACTGTCCTCCCATCTGGTGTTTGAGGAACACTATCCTCCCATCTGGTGTTTGAGGAACACTATCCTCCCATCTGGTGTTTGAGGAACACTGTCCTCACATTTGGTGTTTGAGGAACACTGTCCTCCATTTGTTTAGGAACACTCCTCATATCTTAGTGTTTGAGGAACACTACCCTCATATGTAGTGTTTGAGGAACACTGTCCTCACACATCTTGTCTTTGAGGAACACTGCCATCACATCTGGTGTTTGAGGAACACTGTCCTCACATCTGGTGTTTTGGGAACACTGCCCTCACATCTGGTGTTTGAGGAACACTGTCCTCACAACTAGTGTTTGAGGAACACTGTCCTCATATCTTGTCTTTGAGGAACACTGCCATCACATCTGGTGTTTGAGGAACACTGTCCTCCCATCTGGTGTTTTAGGAACACTGCCCTCTTATCTGGTGTTTGAGGAACACTGTCCTCACAACTACTGTTTGAGGAACACTGTTCTCACATCTCGTCTTTGAGGAACACTGCCATCACATCTGGTGTTTGAGGAACACTGCCCTCACATCTGGTGTTTTAGGAACACTGCCCTCACATCTAGTGTTTGAGGAACATTGCCATAACATCTAGTGTTTTAGGAACACTGCCCTCACATCTGGTGTTTGAGGAACACTGCCCTCACATCTGGTGTTTGAGGAACACTGCCCTCACATCTGGTGTTTGAGGAACACTGTCCTCCCATCTGGTGTTTGAGGAACACTATCCTCCCATCTGGTGTTTGAGGAACACTGTCCTCACATTTGGTGTTTGAGGAATACTGTCCTCCCATCTGGTGTTTTAGGAACACTACCCTCATATCTAGTGTTTGAGGAACACTGCCCTTACTTCTAGTGTTTGAGGAACACTGCCCTTACTTCTAGTGTTTGAGGAACACTGCCCTCCCATCTGGAGTTTGAGGAAGACTGTTCTCACATCTAGTGTTTGAGGAACACTGTTCTCACATCTGGTGTTTGAGGAACAGTGCCCTAAAACAACTAGTGTTTGAGGAACAGTGCCCTCACAACTAGTGTTTGAAGAACACTGCCCTCCCTCACATCTGGTGTTTGAGGAACACTACCCTCATATCTAGTGTTTGAGGAACACTGCCCTCATATCTAGTGTTTGAGGAACACTGCCTCACATTTAGTGTTTGAGGAACACTGTTCTCACATCTAGTGTTTGAGGAACACTGCCCTCACAACTAGTGTTTGAGGAACACTACCCTCACATCTGGTGTTTGAGGAACACTGCCCTCACATCTGGTGTTTGAGGAACACTATCCTCACATCTGGTGTTTGAGGAACACTGCTCTCACAACTAGTGTGTGAGGAACATTGCCCTCACTTCTAGTGTTTGAGGAACACTGTCCTCCCATCTGGTGTTTGAGGAACACTGCCCTCACATCTGGTGTTTGAGGAACACTACACTCATATCTGGTGTTTGAGGAACACTGTTCTCACATCTAGTGTTTGAGGAACACTGCCCTCACATCTATTGTTTGAGGAACACTGCCCTCACACCTGGTGTATGAGGAACACTGACTTCACAATGGCAACAAGTGTTTATGAAAGACTGGGATATTGCCCTCATATAAATAGTGTTTGAGGAAAACTGATTCATATCGTGTGTTTGAAGTAATGCCATCACATACATGCTGAGTGATATGTTTATTTATTATTTTTTTAACTTATCGTTTGCTGTCCAACTGGTAGGATGTTAGAATTGTACCTGCTGCCTCTATTGCTTAGATCATAAAAGGTGACTTAATTTAGGATCATTTCTATTCTTCCTAACTAACTTTCTCCTTCCTGACATCTCCCTTGACGCTGCCTCCCTTTTGGCCTTCGGGTGAGTGCTCTTTCCTGCGAGGAAGGCTCTGGGTTCTGTCCCCTGGACGAGACACAATATGGTCAATAAAAGTGATAGTTTCTGCTCCTGCTTAGCTCTCAGTATAAAGGATGTGTGACAACTGGTTTGCCAATTGTCAGTATTATGAGACAAATACAATTATACTACAGTCTTAATACACAGTTGCACTGCATACATGGGAGGCTGTTCTAAAATTACACTAGCTGTTAATAGGACCTTTATTTAATAAGACAAACAATACATATATCTTTTGACAGACATAGGATATTTGTCCTTACATATATAGCTCTATTTCACTGAGATATTTTCTTTGATTTAATTTTGACCTTGAACATTTGACAAGTTGATTTAG
The DNA here is from genome assembly GCF_041381155.1 of Argopecten irradians. NCBI lineage: Eukaryota > Metazoa > Mollusca > Bivalvia > Pectinida > Pectinidae > Argopecten > Argopecten irradians. Next base: position 36,295,972 of record NC_091135.1, read on the forward strand.
TGAGTACAAATATTAAACAAACATAGTATAAGGATAATTATAATATATCATTTAGATGCTGCTGTAGCCGGTGGTTGTAAATATAAATAAAATGCCTTTTCCTTGACTTTATTCCTCAAATTCTCCTTACTGACCTTAAATACTTTTAAAAAATGAACTTTTAAAAGCAACTCATTTTAACTCGGTATGTGGTGCAGATTGACATAATTGTTGAAGCCGAATTATTTTAAATATTCATTTAAACTTCGTTGTAGCTAAAAATTGTGTGATTTTAAGTTAATTACAAATGCAACTTGATACTTCTTAAATTCTCTGTAGACTTCATAGGTGATTATAGAATGAATTTTAAATGGTTTTAAGTATTTATTTACGCTTTTGTTGCATTTCAACTACCAAACCTTCTTCCAATAGAAAGGGATTTTCATTCATTCCCATGAGCCTTGTATTTTTATGATGTGAATCTGCATTCTGCCCTGACATGGTGACATAAAGAATCTGGGGCTCCTTAAACTTGATACTGATATCAACGACTTACTTTACAAGCAAATATTTTGAAACTGTCTCCATATTTTTTAATTAGAACCCTCTGAACTGCTTATCAGGCCATTAATTGAATCCCACTGAGAAATATTTGCGTAAATCGAGTGAAAGATATCCACATCACTGGGAATAGGTAAATGACAGCTGATTTGAGCTATCTGGCAGTAAGATTTGAATTCAGACGTTACTTTCAAAAGCATAAAATAAATTTTGTCCCAATACACATTTACTGTCAAATTCTACCAGTTTATACGTTACTGAAACAAAATGTGTTGAACTGGTTATAAAAAGATTCTGGTATTCAGCCTAATGATGCAGTAAAGGCGTGTACAGAAATGTAATGTTATTCATTGTATTATTTACACTTTGTTGTAATAATCTTGCTCGATTTTCAAAACTAGCATCATAAATGTACTCCTCGTTACTCATGGATTGATACTTATAGATTTTCAAATAGAAACTGACTTCACTTATATAAACACTCATAGAAAATAAATCACCGCTCTCTTCAACACAGAAATTTGTTGGATTAAAGAATTTGAAATAAGCTGTTGAGGTAGAGGGAAATTCCCTGCGGGAAAGTGCAGTTTGTCATAATCAATACTTTGGTGGTTTTGGGCTATCTTTTTTTATGGTTTTACAAATTCAATATGTCATATTTCTCATATATAATAAAATATGTAATGACACATGAAATTCAATTCTCTTTTTGACTGCACTTTATGGGAGCATCCGACAAGTATGACTTCAACCAGTGATAAAATTGAAAAGGGCCATTAATAGATTGTGTCATCACCAGATGTTTTCCTTTCTGTCTTTGATAGGGTTGACCAGTTAACCAAACAGTACACGGAACTAGAGGACGAGTTCAGGATAGCACTGCAGATTGAAGCTAACAGATTTAAAGAGGTATTTCTAAGTTATGGTATTTTTGGTCTTACTAGCTCATCAATGGAAAGGCAGTTGAGTTTACACAATGTGGAGAAGCCACATGTTTATGGTACAATACATGACAAATTTCATCTTGCTTCAGGGTAAGAAAACAGGCTGTAATTACCTTTACCATGCACCGTACCTGAATTAGCATCCCATGTGTTCCTGGAATTTTTTTCAAAATATTGAAAGTAATTTGACCAACTTTGATATTGTAGATGCTTTTGAAAAGTAGCGAACTTGTCAAAAATGACAATCCGTGCAAGGACATCCTTGATCTATGTTATAAAAGTTGGTAATAAAATTAACCTATTTTGATACAAAATTGTTTTCGAGGAATTTTTAGGATGTAATTGCGGGCACAGATATAAAAATCATGTGAAGTCCAGTCTCAATCGAAAGAGGCTGAATATATTTGATTGATCTCTCATAAATCACCAGGTGATCATGAGCTTGGATTAACGGGATATTAATGGAATCTCGCACGAGTCTGTCCAGTAGTTCCTGGTTCAGCTGGCTAGACAAGGAAGTATTCTGTTAATCCACATTACTGTTAATTTTCATATTTCCTCTTTTATAAAATATCTGGTGGGCAAGATTTCAGTATACCTATATGAAGTTCTGTGTCTTTATAAACTTGAAGCACTACTGGTAACTCTTTTAAAATTCAATCCCAATAGTTTCAAAAACAACCGCATGAAAAATAGTGTTTCACTAAATGGTACAAAAGTGAGAAACTCTTGAAAAATGCGGTTTGTAAATGCAATAATTCCTTGATTTGGTTTAATTCGTTTATAATTTCCTATTAACAGCCAGAGTAATTTAAAGACAAATACGCAAGATTTAGAAGGTGGGGAAAAACTAGAACGAATATACGTACCCGCCTACTATAACTTTCGGCCGGGTACGAATTAGTCCCTATGTGTCGTAGTGGAGCAGTACTGCCTCCGAAAATCACTCGGTACAGTTTTCTATACTTTTTTGTAAGTTTCCAATTATTTTATGCGTATACATGAATTTACATATTATTTTTGTCCAAAACAAACATAACTACCATTCTTAATATCTACCGTACCGCTCACAAGACGTCAAATTAATTTGTGGACTTGCCGTATAAATTCCCTTCAGAAAGACCTTCATATGTATTATGTAAAAAAATAATGCCTCAATGAGAATTTGATATTTTATGTAGTTTAGTTTTATTCCCTAGTAGGTAAGTGATATCAAACAATTACGATAAAATGCAAAGAACTTTTTTTATAATGGTTTGCATAATCATTACTTTGCTCCATTAGCAGTAATAGGCACCAATTGTAGCTCTAAAGACGACACCATTTTCTGTCTAAAAGTCTTTTGAGCAACAATATTGCAGCTAGGGAAAAACCAGAGTGCCTGGAGAAAAACCACAAACAGCAATCAGTACTTGGCAACAGCTTGACATGGGATTCGAACTCGCAACTTAGAGCTGAAGGGCTTGTAGTAATATAAAAGGACATCTTAAACACCACAGCTTTAACTAAATGATTGCTTTGTTTTAGGATATTTAGCATTTATATGAGTTCAATAACATATTTCTGTGACTACATTGCTTACAGTAAGATGATGTATTGTCTCTCAACCCTACTGATTACTTGGTTCACAGGTTCAAGATGTCTTCCAGCGTGTGAGCGAGGAAAATGCAGAGAACAAACAGGCGCTGATGGCTGCCCAAAAGAAAGATGAAAAAATGTCAGAGATGTTCACTGAACTTACTGCTGTAAGCTAAGGATCATTTTATCATTTTTGTGTAAAACATTCAGTTGAATATAATTATACAAAGAACTACCTGGTATATTTCCACTTTACATTCCTTGAACTATTTTGTCTTTGCACATTGCAGAGTTATCTGCCCTTGCAGGTAGATATTGATTGTTACATCATTTTTTTGTGATTGCAATTCACATTGTTTTCTCCAACAAGTATGATATTACACTCACAACACATAATGTTACAATCAATACCTATCCACAAGGGCAGATAACTCTGTTAAATACAAATACAAAATATCCATGCCAGGAATATACAGTCAAACCTTTCTATAAAGACCACACAAGGGATAAAAGAAAAGATGGTCTTTTTAGCCAATTGGTCTTTATACACTGGTCAAATTGTTTTAAAGTTGACTATTTTGGACACTATGGAAATTGTCTCATTAAGCAGGTGGTCTTTGTATAGAGGTTGTTGCTAAGGCAGGTTTGATTGTACAAGTTTGAAGCAACTCATACAGAATGGATCTTTGAGAACAGTTAAGCCTGAAGAAAATATTGCGTTTACCGGTATAAACAAATCAAGTGGTCAAATTCAGTTGAAATTGCCATGGTCGTTTGTGACCCATGTAGAACCAGGTCTTACAGTACTGCTAGCTATTTTCACAAGGACGATATTTTTTGAGATTACAGCAGACATTGCCATGACTGAAAAAATTTGATCCTGAAAACAAAATATTGAGAAACGGATGAGCTGATACCCTTGAAGCCAGATCATAAAACATAAAAAAGAAAAAGAAAATAAAATAAAATACTAAATTTTAATTTCCTCATTTTTAAATGGTGAATAGTTTAATTGTTGTGGATAACTGGCTGTATATCATTTTAATAAGCCATAAACACCTCAAAAGTTTATACACAATGGATGTGTTTACTAAACAAGGATGTTGAGATTACAACATCTTTCAAGTTGCTTCAATTAAATAAATTTGTAATTCATTCAAGGTTTTACTTGGATCCAATGTAATTTATAGGCCAAAGTCATAGTCAGCTAGTCAGACCTGTTTCTGGTACATACCTAAGGATACTTGGATCTAAGATTTCATTCTAAATTGTAGCCTTCACCTTTATTGATTACCGGGTATGTATCATAAAACATTCTTTATATTCAGTTGGTAAAGGAGCAGAAAGGAAGAATAAGTGAGCTTTCTAAGTCTAAAAATGAGCTGACCGCAGAATATAAGGTAAGTATGGATTTGCTGTTATATTCTTTATATAGTACAAGACTATTATGCAAATTGCTTGCCTGAAGAGAAATATTCTGCATCTGTTCGATAGTAGATTTGTGTCTTAAGTATATATAACATGAAATAAGACAGAGTTTGGTCACTTTTTCAAAGGAGATTAATAATATATATTTAGAATTTTAGAAATATTTTTAAAACTGAGTTTATAAAAGAACACTAAAACTCAGATATATTTTGTAATTTGCTTTTAGTATATGTCACATCTTTGCTCTATTTTTGCTATTGTTTCAACTACATACCAATATTGAAACTATTGGCAAACCATTTTGATGACATCATCTTTTTTTTAACCAGGAACGCATCCTGACGCTGGAGAGTCATGTAGAAGAAGCAAGAAAACGCATGTTACAGATGGAACTTCTTAAGCAGGTAAGAGTTGTCTCCCATTGTATACCAAATTAAACCTGTTGCTTGCCCCAACATAAGTAGGTATTCTCTGTTGATTGAATGGGAAAAAAACAGCATATAGGTTTCCTGGTTTCAGTTTAATTAAAAGAAAACAAATGATAACGTTCCTATTGTTTTTATATTTGTTATATTGTATATGTTTGAGAATTTGTAATAATCAATTCCAGTGATACTAGAATTTGTTTAAGATACTTTTTGCGTCTATCTGAACAAAATATGTAGGTTGAGGCAACTTTTTTACCTGATTCTAGTAATTTTGGGGTATAAGCTTGCTTTTTGACAAATGTATTTAAATTTGAATTTATCGAGACTATATAATTATTTGATGTAATACTTGTTTCTTAAACAGTAAGTTTAATATTCATGTTTACATTTCCTTACATGCTTCTGAAAAGTTATTAACATTTTTCAGGATAAGACAAAATTATTGGCTCAAGTTGAAGCTCAAGAGTCTGTGATAAATGGTCTGAAAGCAGAGAGGAAGCTGTGGGGACAGGAACTAGCACAGCAAGGTACATAACTCTATGAGAACACAGGGGGCAGCACTATAGGTTCTCACATCTAGAACTTTTCCAATTTTCCAAAATATTGTCAAAGGAATCAATATCATTTTCAGTGTGCTTCATATGAATGTTTTTGTGTTGCTAGGACCTTATTTATTAGATATAGTTGGTTATTGAGATGTACACTAAAACGATTGGGAATGCTTTAATTAATTAAGCACCATACAAATTTTACCGGTTATAATCTTGCTGAAAATGTGTTAAATAGGTTCGTCTCTAGCACAGGATAGAGGTCGGCTGGAATCGAAAATAGAAACCCTCAAATCAGATTTGTCTACAGCCAAAAAACAGCTTGATGTAAGTATAGCTTGATAATCAAAACTTATTTATTATTGTTAACTGTCAATCTGATAGAAATAGCATATTTGCATTCATTATTAGCATTGTCGTCTTTATACAGCAATCAAATATGTTGAAATTTGTCATTTGAGACCCCAGCAAAGTAGTTTTATTAAGAAGGTGGTCATTAAACAGAGAAGATTGGTTAATGCAGGTTTTAATCAAATTTATGGTTATGTGTAATGAAGATCTTTGGTAATTATATGGTTAATATAAGGTCACATCCTGACGTCCTAAGGTAAAACCCTAGGGGCCGTAGTGGCTGAGTGGTTCAGATATTACCACAGGCCCTACACCTCTGGATTATGAGTTTGAATCTGATGTGGAACATTGCCAGATACTGACTGGTCACCAGTTTTTCTCCAAGTACTCCAGTTTTTCTCCAACAACAAACCTAGCATGTCTTTAAATGACCCTAGATGTTTATAGAATGTTAAACTAATAAAATCAAAACCAAAGAAAGTCAAATCCTTGACCTGATTCATATGTTGTACAAATGTATTACAGAGGGAAGCAGATGCGCTGAAGATCAAAACAAAAATGCTGGAGGACCAAACTGAAACTATCAGGAAACTGAAGGAGGTATGTCATAAAATGTATTCTCATTTCAAGTAAGCAGTGAAAAGCACTTGATACTACCACTAGAGTTCATATGTTTACAATGGCAATTTACACTTGGAATTAGTTGTGACAATAACACTTTTAACAGTGTTTTCTACTATGGTATTAAGGGTTTTTTTCCTGAAAGTTTGGGTTTTCATACATGTCAGGCTTTCTGACAGAAGAAATTAGAAAACCAAACAGTCAGTCTACCTCATTTTTACTCAATGGGTACACAACTTCTTTCATGATCATCGTGGAGTAGATTAAAAATTCAGATAGATTTCCTTGTATGCTTTTATGTGCTTTAGCTTTAGATGTTCATAACTGACACTTTTAACAATTGAAATACACCTTATTTGATGCTGCATGGTTCAAGGGTCTGTTGGAGCGGGATGAGGAAGTGAAACGAGCCAGGGAGGAGGCACTGAAGACTCAACACATGTTAGAGGAACAGCTGACAGAGGAAAGGGCCTTAACTCAGGATAATCAGGTAGGGGACAAAACTCAGAATAATCAGGTAGGGGACATAACTCAGGATGATCTGGTAGGGGACATAACTCAGGATGATCTGGTAGGGGGATATAACTCAGGATAATCAGGTAGGGGACATAATTCAAGATAATCAAATAGAGGACATAACCAGGATAATCTGGAAGGGGACATAACTCAGAATAATCAGGTAGGGGACATAACTCAGGATAATCAGGTAGGGGACATAACTCAGGATGATCTGGTAGGGGGATATAACTCAGGATAATCAGGTAGGGGACATAACTCAGGATGATCTGGTAGGGGGATATAACTCAGGATAATCAGGTAGGGGACATAATTCAAGATAATCAGATAGAGGACATAACCAGGATAATCTGGAAGGGGACATAACTCAGAATAATCAGATAGGGGACATAACTCAGGATAATCAGGTAGGGGACATAACTCAGAATAATCTGGTAGGGGGATATAACTCAGGATAATCAGGTAGGGGACATAACTCAGATAATCAGATAGAGGACATAACTCAGGATAATCTGGAAGGGGACATAACTCAGAATAATCAGTAGGGGACATAACTCAGGATAATCAGGTAGGGGACATAACTCAGGATGATCTGGTAGGGGGATATAACTCAGGATAATCAGGTAGGGGACATAACTCAGGATGATCTGGTAGGGGGATATAACTCAGGATATCTGGTAGGGGACATAATCAGATAATCAGTAGAAGGACATATACATGATAGAGAGATAACTCATGATAGGGGACATATAAAATCAGATAATCAGTAGGGATCATAGAAAGGAGGATCCAGGATAAAGCTAATCATGTAAGAGAGTTAACTCATGACAATCACAAAGATTTGAATATATCATATAGGAGATGCCAGGATAAAGGTCTCAATCATGTAAGAGAGTTAACTCATGACAATCACAAAGATTTGTATATATTATATAGGAAAGGATGCCAGGATAAAGGCCTCAATCATGTAAGAGAGTTAACTCATGACAATCACAAAGATTTGTATATATTATATAGGACAGGATGCCAGGATAAAGGTCTCAATCATGTAAGGGAGTTAACTCATGACAATCACAAAGATTTGTATATATTATATAGGACAGGATGCCAGGATAAAGGCCTCAATCATGTAAGAGAGTTAACTCATGACAATCACAAAGATTTGTATATATTATATAGGACAGGATGCCAGGATAAAGGCCTCAATCATGTAAGGGAGTTAACTCATGACAATCACAAAGATTTGTATATATTATATAGGACAGGATGCCAGGATAAAGGTCTCAATTATGTAAGGGAGTTAACTCATGACAATCACAAAGATTTGTATATATCATATAGGACAGGATGCCAGGATAAAGGCCTCAATCATGTAAGGGAGTTAACTCATGACAATCACAAAGATTTGAATATATCATATAGACAGGATGCCAGGATAAAGGTCTCAATTATGTAAGGATAAACTCATGACAATCACAAAGATTATGAATATAAAGGCCTCAATCATGTAAGGGAGTTAACTCATGACAATCACAAAGATTTTATATATCATACAGGAAAGGATGCCAGGATGAAGGCCTCAATCATGTAAGGGAGTTAACTCATGACAATCACAAATATTTGTATATATCATACAGGAACGGATGCAAGGATGAAGGCCTCAATCATTACTATATTAGATAACATGATTCCTTATTTGAAAATTATCATTGATAACTCCCTGTTTACCATAAGATTGTTTTAATATGTTGCTCAGGACACACTTGAGAGACTGAGAGACAGGAAACAAGAGCTAAAACAACAGCTGTCGGAACTCCAGGGAGAACTGGACGAGTCCAAGAAGGCTCACAGGTTAGTACTGTCACCCACACTGGGTATTTTCCAGACAATAATTCTATAGTCAAATCAGACTACAATTGGTGGATGTATTGGTGTAAACTGTAGTAATGATTTGTTTGTGTCTTGGCAGCATTCTCAACAACAAATGGAAAGAGAAATCACAGCTCATTGGAGGGCTAGAAAAACAGGTACAGGAGATGAGGGATACTTGGGAAGGCAAAGAGCGAAAGCTACAAAATGAACGCGACAAGGCCATCCATGCTGCAAAGTATGTTATCAGTTGTAGGCTGAAGAGTTCTAATGAATACAATTTGACCTTGGTCTATTAAATTGGGTATTTTTGCAAGATTCATTTTGATAAGAATCTACTAGTTTTCCATTATTATAAAAGAAGACTAATACAATTACTTTAAGAGCATAGATTTGTCACTGGTTTTAGAACCGTTTATATACATTAAAGTCATATGATTTGCTTAATACAATATACATGTTTGTCTTTAGGATAGGCATGTTGTTTTCAAGTACACGTACTTTCTTCGTGAAAAGTACAAGTTTATGGTGTAGTTCAAAATAGAATTTTGGTAAAATAGTTTTGTCCTGTGTTTTGTGGATGTTGATTAAATAAAAGTGACAATGAAGTGTTTTGAGGAAAACTTGATGAAAAAAGTTTACAGAATATGTGTGTAATTGACAGTGTTGCCATTGAGAAACTGAGGAAGGTTGACGATACATTTAGGGAACAATTAGAGACAAAGGAACAGCGGCATCAGGAGGAAATCTTGGTGTTAGAACAAGCCAAACAACAGGAAGTGGACCAAGCCTACCAAAGGGTGAGAATATAGCAGTATAAAGCTGATATTGTAAATATTTAAATGACACCATAACAATTAGAAAGAGACTATTGTCCGAATTGCAATACATGGATTCTTTGAGATTAAATTCCTTCTTTACTTGGTGGCCAATGGCCTTTCATCCTGTGCTCCTTATTACAAAGCTTTCTGTGAAGAGGGCAATCTCAAAAAATAATTTTACATATACATATCTTTTTAATTATCTCCTGATATCTTGAATACATACATGTAATAGATATTTGATAAACTTAATTTTTGAAATTATTAAAGATATTCTCATCAGTTTTGGCAGTTCTATTTTTCAAGTTGTGTATGTTTCCAGAGAGTTGTACTATAAAATGTGCTAAGATAGTATGATGTTTTTCAAATATAATCCCCTTTATGTTTGAATTTAACAGGTATATGCTGTGGAGGAAGAAATGAGAGAGCTTCTCAAAGAAAACCAAATGAACAAAAAGGCCATGGAGGACAAATTTAAACGACTAACAAATGCTATGTCAGATATACAAGCCAACTTTGTGTCTTAATTATATAAATTGTCGCAGTTAACCACCCTTCCCCTTAGACCCCATGGTCATGTTGGTATCCTACATGTAGCTAGACTACCAAGGTTCAATCAATATATGATGCCAAGGTCAGCTTTATCTGCATAACTGTCCATTAGGGAGGCCAATTTAGTTATAAAGACTTTGTCTCCAAGACATTTCAGTCCAGTTTTTCTCTCATATTTATTTGCCGGGCAACTTTGCCTATTAAACATGCCAAAGCTGATTTTGTGTCTTGGAGACCGTCTGGTCAACTTTGTCTCTGACTGGTCAGTTTTAACTTATGACCTAGTTTAGTGGTTGACCATGGCAGTGTCAGACTTGATGTGATTAGCTAGGCCATACCCATGCTAAGCTCTCTGTGATATTTGTATTGAGAAAGATGTTAGTCATCTCATGGATAAGATCCCATTAAGGTGAAGTATAGTATAAATGTAATATATGCAACAGTAAATAAAATAATCTAAAGCAATAATGAGGTATTTGTGTTGTTACTGTATTGTTAGTATAAAAATAAGTAACAGATGTATTAGATTTAATAGACTGATTGCCAGACAGTTAGTAGCTGCGTCTTGTGCTTGCAAATGACCTTGTACCAATTAATGTTGTAGCAAATGCCACAGCGTTCACAATACAAAATTCAATGTCACTGCGGTACTCTAGTGGTTTGATTGGCAGCTGGCAATCCGTCAATTCGCTATATATAAGCTGAACAGAGAGCTGTTTGGGTGTCAGAAATCATTTTATCTCACCTGATTCCCTGGTGTCCATCGTCACCTGATTCCCTGGTGTTTTCCTTTTCCTAATATCTCCCTCAATTTTGGACTTGAGTTGGGCGTTCGCTCCTGTGAGAGACTAGGTTCTGTTTCCTGGCCGAGATACACCACAGTCTATAAAAGTGGTAGTTTTGCTCCTGCTAGTGCTCAGCATGAAGAGAGTGGGACGACTGGTTTGCCGATGTCAGTATAATGTGACCAGTGGTTGTGCTTTTTTTGTGTGTGTCTGGCAGCATGCTTCAGAAGAGGTCCACTATTACAAAGCCACGCAACAAGAACATACTGCAGTCTTCCAAGGAGAATATAGCAGTATAAAGCTGATATTGTAAATATTTAAATGACACCATAACAATTAGAAAGAGACTATTGTCCGAATTGCAATACATGGATTCTTTGAGATTAAATTCCTTCTTTACTTGGTGGCCAATGGCCTTTCATCCTGTGCTCCTTATTACAAAGCTTTCTGTGAAGAGGGCAATCTCAAAAAATAATTTTACATATACATATCTTTTTAATTATCTCCTGATATCTTGAATACATACATGTAATAGATATTTGATAAACTTAATTTTTGAAATTATTAAAGATATTCTCATCAGTTTTGGCAGTTCTATTTTTCAAGTTGTGTATGTTTCCAGAGAGTTGTACTATAAAATGTGCTAAGATAGTATGATGTTTTTCAAATATAATCCCCTTTATGTTTGAATTTAACAGGTATATGCTGTGGAGGAAGAAATGAGAGAGCTTCTCAAAGAAAACCAAATGAACAAAAAGGCCATGGAGGACAAATTTAAACGACTAACAAATGCTATGTCAGATATACAAGCCAACTTTGTGTCTTAATTATATAAATTGTCGCAGTTAACCACCCTTCCCCTTAGACCCCATGGTCATGTTGGTATCCTACATGTAGCTAGACTACCAAGGTTCAATCAATATATGATGCCAAGGTCAGCTTTATCTGCATAACTGTCCATTAGGGAGGCCAATTTAGTTATAAAGACTTTGTCTCCAAGACATTTCAGTCCAGTTTTTCTCTCATATTTATTTGCCGGGCAACTTTGCCTATTAAACATGCCAAAGCTGATTTTGTGTCTTGGAGACCGCCTGGTCAACTTTGTCTCTGACTGGTCAGTTTTAACTTATGACCTAGTTTAGTGGTTGACCATGGCAGTGTCAGACTTGATGTGATTAGCTAGGCCATACCCATGCTAAGCTCTCTGTGATATTTGTATTGAGAAAGATGTTAGTCATCTCATGGATAAGATCCCATTAAGGTGAAGTATAGTATAAATGTAATATATGCAACAGTAAATAAAATAATCTAAAGCAATAATGAGGTATTTGTGTTGTTACTGTATTGTTAGTATAAAAATAAGTAACAGATGTATTAGATTTAATAGACTGATTGCCAGACAGTTAGTAGCTGCGTCTTGTGCTTGCAAATGACCTTGTACCAATTAATGTTGTAGCAAATGCCACAGCGTTCACAATACAAAATTCAATGTCACTGCGGTACTCTAGTGGTTTGATTGGCAGCTGGCAATCCTTCAATTCGCTATATATAAGCTGAACAGAGAGCTGTTTGGGTGTCAGAAATCATTTTATCTCACCTGATTCCCTGGTGTCCATCGTCACCTGATTCCCTGGTGTTTTCCTTTTCCTAATATCTCCCTCAATTTTGGACTTGAGTTGGGCGTTCGCTCCTGTGAGAGACTAGGTTCTGTTTCCTGGCCGAGATACACCACAGTCTATAAAAGTGGTAGTTTTGCTCCTGCTAGTGCTCAGCATGAAGAGAGTGGGACGACTGGTTTGCCGATGTCAGTATAATGTGACCAGTGGTTGTGCTTTTTTTGTGTGTGTCTGGCAGCATGCTTCAGAAGAGGTCCACTATTACAAAGCCACGCAACAAGAACATACTGCAGTCTTCCAAAACACACATACAACACACCATATGCACGTTAGTCTGTCCAAAATGGCTGGCTGTAAGTAGGATGTTAATCTAATCAGTCAACTAACTAATCAAAAATAAATCAGTAGTATACTTATTCGCCCGTATAAAATTCTGGCAGTGACGGATTCATTGGGATTTCTGGCTTCAGGAAATAACAACGAGAAGTTTTGGTTTTTTTTTTAAATCGTGTCATTTTACCAATTTCCTCAATTCATTGTAATATGACCCAGAAATTATGCATCCATGCGGCGTTCATTTTGATTGCTGATCTAACCTTGACCTTTTATATGTAGAAGACAATGCACCACACTCGATGTTTGATTTTGAAATGACATATCCTGTTCTAGATGGCGCGATAATACACCTTCAAAGTTTGAATTAAAGAGATTGTCGGTGAAACGGAGATGGTTACCACCCTAGGGCGCCCCGTGTACTTTGTTCTTTTGTTTTCCACTCTTCGTTTTTCCGTCTGGACTTCCATTTGTCATGTTTTCTGATGAGTGTTTGTCAGTAAACAAAACCAAGGCTTCAGACGATGTTCAGATTATACCTTATATTTAAAGAACATTTGAATATTTCCAGAAAAAATCCGTAGCATTGACGTTGTTATTTCTTATTCATGACGTGGTCAATGATGCCGTATCTTGGTCACTGGTGTTTTATTTTTATTAATTTGAGTTATGTGTTGGCTACGTCCTGAAAACGTTAACTGTTTACTTGATTTTCAATTCTCGAATAAAATGATATAAATCTTTGTGTAGTGAAAGATTTGGTTGAAGAATTTAAAATTGGAATTTCCCAAAAACTGCAACAAAACCAAAAAGGTTATGGTACATTTCTGTTTTATAACGACGCTACGCTAAATTTCGCCTTTAAATGATTGATTTTGTTTTATTTGGGAAAAAAACATACGACGATGCATGACCATAGAAATAACAAACGAATTAGTAAGCGATACATTTTTACTCAAGTAATGTTTTGTCTACATTTTGAATGTATGTTTACAACCATAACTCGATAAGATATGCCTCCACACCGAAACACGGAAAACAGGTCATAAAAAACTATCATACACGATAAGGTGCGTATTTAAAACGATTTCACATAATATAAACAACATCGATAAGAGCTTTAAATAGAACAACATCAGACGTGTCTTTAAAACAAAACAGGATAAAGATTCCCATCATCTACAGCCATATAACTCGAGCAACGGGCTTCATATAAGTCGTGTAACTTCCAAGTCCATTGCTCCAAATGGCAAAAAGATATGTATCAATCAAACCGTAAACGCTTTATGGATTTTGCCTCAGTGCAGTTGGCATTCGTAGTGGTTATGAATGCCATCTGAAAGACGTGCAATGCCTAAGTAACACCTTTCAATAATACCATGGTCATATGATGATGAGATGCGTCTTTGTCAACATAAATCGATCATGCAATTTTTGTGCATCTTTATTGTAACCATACTTATACGAGCAGCGTCCATATGTACATGTAATCAAAACACGATCCAAGTGTCTTTACAACCGTAACAACACGATAAAACATCTGGTTTTACCAACCATTAACGATGCTTCCAATAAGTCTTGACAGTCATAATACCATAAGGCACATGGTTTTGCCAACCATTATCAATGCTTTTAGATGTGTCTTACCATAACATCAACCATGAAGTTGTGTCTTTTTCTCAATGTTCGCTTGTAATGGATCGTTCCTTGCACTAAATCTTTATCTCATAGTAAATATCCTGCTTTAGATGACAGAAAATGGCGGGGATGGCGCCACTATTATACTGTATATTTGTCATTCCCAAGTTTGAATTATTTTCTTGTATATTTATTGTACTGTCCAATTAGAAGCTTGCCGATGGTGGATGGAGATTAACGACTCCGTCCGTACATTGTACATCATATTTGTTCTGTTCTTCTGTCGCCTTTTTAGTTTGCTCTTCTTTCGTTCTTTTATCTTGGATATCAATTACTCTTTCGTCTCTTCTGGCCATCACGGCTCCAGACGATGTGCAGGTTACATCTTGGATATTACAACTATATAATTAGATAAACCACGGCCATATGTAACTAAATAACGACAAATGCGTCTTTGCAACCACCGCACTACATTTTTAATCTTGTAAGTCTTGACTGTAATAACACGATAAGACATAGGGTTTACCAACCATTATCAATGCTACTAGACGCTTCTAACCATATAACGCTAAAAGTCGTGTCTCTCATGATTTATCAATTACACACCCACGATTTTGACATATTTCTAAATCTTCATTTATGTTCAGTGAAGTTCCATTGCATTTTTATCCGGGCATCATTCCGTGTCGCATTATTGACGGTTTTGTTCTGTCGTGGAACATTTTGTTTAACGGTCTAAAGACTCGAACCTGACACCCTTCCCGACGATGGTCGATGAAGGAAAAAGACGGGTTAAACTGCACGATCGAACAAAGCGGAAGTCGCAGATAAAGTTTTTAGTTTCCTTTTTCTTCAATACAAACGAATTGCCCCTAAACACTGATTGTCTTCGCTGGTATTCTCGAATATCAAACACCACGTGACGTCTGTGGAGAGAGTCGTGGAACTTCCGGCAGTAGACACAGAAAAGGACCTTGCAGTTCCTGCACCAGTCAGAGGCTGGAATAGCGTCTCCTTTCTTCTCACAAGGTAGACACATTGGCGCACCTCGTGAACCAGGACCGTTTGTCGATTGGACGTACGTTTCCGGAAATTGCTCTGCCCAATAGCCTCGTTCAGAGTCAGGTCGAGTTGGTCTCGTTATTCGGTCACACTTTGGGCAAGTGAAGGCCACGGAAACGTCCGATGTTTTCCGGTAGATATAAGAGTCGAGACACTCCAGACAAAATCTGTGGGAGCAGGGGAGAGCCCGTGGTCGGAATATATCGTCATCACAAAGTGGGCAGGTCTCAATTAAATCCTCCCCGGAACATGTACTGCCCAGTCTGTCATTCATGACTTTTACTGTAATAAACAAAATGACAGGATATTAGGGCTGGTCCACTACTGCAATGACGACTTTTAGAATGTTATCGTTCAATAATTAACATTCGCTAATTAATATGCTATCTGCCCATTGCGTAAAAATGACATGTTTAACGCATTTGATTGGTTGATACGGCAGCGTTATAATTTCTACGAGAAAAAAGTTAATCAATAAAGTGGCATCACATGTACATATAGAAGATTAATAATAAGGATTAATTAACATACAGTTTTTATGTTATGAGGATATAATACAAAAATCTGAGTGTACTCTCATCTTATTTATCATTTCGCGGTATATTTAGAATTCACTCAGATTTTTGTATTATATCTCCATAACATGAATATGTATATTTAAGTTAATTCTTAATGAACATGCATGTATATATGTTGTCAGGCCGTTAACGAGAAATACCGAAGGTTTCCGATTGAGTTACGGCCCAAGAATAACGCCAACGGCTGTAGTGACTGAGAATGCCTGCATTCTCCGTACACAGAGAAAGTCTGAACTAATTATCCACAATGTCATCTACATCAAACGTGTAAAGCACGCGCATCTCCCCATACTGCAGGAAGACGCCCCCGTCTCATATCATGAGAATTTGACATATCGGAATGAAATTCCTACGCAATATTGACCGGATAGTAATAGATATGTTAGGGAAGTGGAATACCCTCCTTGTTATTACTGAGGAATGGGGATCGTCGTTTGGAGGGTAGGGGATAGTCTAGAGGAATTTTGGGGAGGGGAGAAATTAATTACTAGCGAATAGTCGCGTGGATGGGAGAATTAGTCACATGGTGAACGTACTTCAGGCAGTAACACATGTAATTAGTTGCGCGGGCGTGGGGAGTGACTAGGAATAATAAGTCGTATAGATTGAAGGGGAGGGGGTGTGACACGGAGGAATTATAGGTGGCTTAGAAACGGTGAAAGAATGGTTACAAACAAATTGTGTTAATGTGCCAGTAATGTGCTGAGTGTCTATTATCCGCTGATGATTGTGTGCTGCTGTAACAATGCCAATGTACATTATGCAACACATTTTCACATTTTCTTCAATGAAATATATTAGGGGCAGAACGAAAACTAATAGGAAGCGTGCTTAACTTTTGTATATGTGTATATGATCGGATCAACATCATCATCAATACAATTTTCGTGTATTATTGTTTAAAGATGCTCCGCCGCTGACAAACGGTATTTTTTCACTATCAAAAACATGAGCAGACGATATAGTATTTTTCTTCAGTTAAAAAAATACTAACTTTACACCATTACCACCATTGAAAAATTTGAGCTTCTAATTTTACTTTAAGTTAAAAATATGAAAATGATTTAATTGCATCCCGAAAAAATTCCATGACACTATATCCTATATGGAATGAAATACTGATTGCGCATGCACCAAAGGCAAAATAAATTATTTTACTAAATATTTTGTGCTAATTAGACATATATACACGATTACACACCAATTGTTGTTCAAATGGTGAATATCATTTATGCTCTGTCGGCGGTTGAGAATCTTTAATTGTAATTTATTATCATGGTTATCAAAATACTTTTGAAGTGAACCGTCAATAAAAATTAAGATATTTATGACATTTCAATGCTCTTTTTTGTACAATTTGTTGCAGTAGAAGCTCTGAAGTCACACAAATATGACCCGAAACGCGTAATTTTGTGTCTGGCAACGAATTAAAACAAAATAAAATTGAGATCGAAACATGACACTCTCCAGAAGTAAAATGAAGAGAGAGAATATCCGTTTTGAAATGAAAACAAGAAGACAATATCCATTTGCGATTGAAATAGGACAACATCTGGTTTGAGACCATGCGGTGTATGTTTAGATCGAAACAAGACATGTACAATATCCAGTTTGAAATCCCCCCAAAAAATATATTGTTTGAGTTCTTTACAAGACAGTGTTTGAGACTGAAACTGGACAATATCCGGTTTGAAATCGAAGTAATATCCCGATAGAAATAAGTAAAATAAAATAAATATATGTACAATGGTTGTAAATCGAAACAAGACAATATCACCTTTACTTATCGAAACAATTATTTTGGTGATGCGAGTATACGACAGATATATGATGTATTATGAAAACAACAATAATAATAAGACATTCATGGTTCCATTCATTACGGTCAAATACAATTGCCATTGTAAATTATACAACACTTGTTTTCAGTATTTTTTTTATTAAAGATGCGCTACACCGCTGACGAATAGTATCTTGTAACTATTAGAAAGGAGCAGACGAATTAGCATTTTCTTCAGTATCAAAAGTTACTTACTACCATCATCGAAAAGTTTTATCTTCTTATTCTATTTTAGAATAATAGAATTTAAAATAATTAATTGCACCCTGAAAAATACTCTGTTGGTGGTGGAGCATCTTTCATATTTTTAGCTAATATCTAATCAAAGTTTAATGCTGTAGAATGTAAACAAAATACATACATAATAAATGGTAAACACATCTATTAATAAGTCTGACATTTGACGTGTAATCAAAACTTACCAATAGATTCAGGAAATCTGTGAGATTGTTACCGCCCGATACAGTCATTAGCCACGACTATTATGAATACTACATTATATTTAGGACCCCTCTTACACATATGTGTAGGTATGGAAGCCCATACCGGTGATACACCAGATACACATTACTGTTGTCACTTTTAATCATTTTATCATATAGCAGTTATTTTAAAGAACTAATGTTTTGTCATCGATAAATTTGCATTGCACCTGGAAGCCAATTTGTTGATAAGGGGAATTGTGTATTATATCTACACCATAAACATGTACATAAGACAAAAACAGGGTTGTATTTCTTGTTTAGAACATAATACACGTCGAATAGTAGCGGATCTAGTCTTAAAGATTATGTTTCTACTACTGAGGATCTATAAAGAATATCATTCATTTTGAAACTGGAATTTTTAACGTTTTTTCCGATCATTGCCCTATTTGTATCACAGTGTATTCATGGGGGAGAAATATTACGGTTACAGATTACACTGATAAAGATAAGGTATGTGCATTTAAATGGAATGAGGAAAATGCAGAGAGTTTTTTATCTAGGTTAGAGGAAAACAGCAGGCAGTTATTACAATCATGTGATGTAATAATAGAAAATCAAGAATGTATAGATGAAAGTGTCAATGGTTCAACGAAGTTTGTAAGAACAAATACACTGACTACAAAAATGCCTTGTTTAAAATTCAATTCATTTAAATCTGAAGAAAATAAAAACATTTTTATTGCCAAAAACGTAATTATAAAAAACTAGAAGCTAAGTTAAAGCACGAATATATTTACCAACAAGGTAATATGATGGATTTTTTTTAGAAAAAAATCTCAAGGTTTTTTATAGAAGATTTAGGAAAAGAAAAAATAAAGAAAATAGCGTTCTAACCAATGAAGATTTTTTTCAATTATTTTAGTAATCTGCCGTCAACGAAAACACTTGAAAGTGACACGGTGAGATATTTTTTAGAACAATTATGATTTAACGTTCCCAATAATATGTTTCATGAATTAGATGAACAGATGTTCTAAAAGCCATAAATAAATTGAACAACTCAAAGGCATGCGGACCAGACTTAGTGATAAACGAATATTTTATAAAGGGTAAGGAGGTAAGGGTAAGGAGGTACATGTCTCGTTGTTTTGTTTAACAATATTTTTAACTCTGATTTTATCCTAAAAGCTGGTCTTGTGGTAATTTTATTCCCATTTTTAAGAAAGGAGATAAAAAGGATACAAATAATTACAGAGGAATTACTCTAGAAAGTTAAGCAAAATTTTACATCAATGAGTGTCTTAATTTGATAGTGATTAAATTAAGTGACGCTCAGTTTGGTTTCAAAAAAAAAAAAATCAACTATTGACGCAATTTTTGTTTTACAGTCATTGATAAGTAAAATATAAAAAAAAACAAGAAAAAATTATATTGTTGTTTTATTGATTACAACAAAGCTTTTTACTTTGTAGATAGATAGAATTTGTGGTACAAACTTATCAAAGAAGGCATTGAAGGAAAATTGCTTAATACTATCTGACTATATAATAAATGTTATAAAATGTAAATTATGTGATATATTCAAGCAGGAATGAAAAGAAAAAATTGATTCGTCTTCACAGTGTTCATTGTACAAGTTTATTGGTAAAAATTTCTTCTTTTTTTTTAAATTTGTTATTTTTTTTGTCAAACAATATATCAATTTTATATTAATTACATAATCATGAAATATTCATATAGTTATCTTCCATGCACATCTTTCACTCTGCCATTCTTTCATTCATCAGTATAATTACTTTGTGTGAGATTTTTGAGATTGTGAAGAATAAGAATTAAATGTAAATATATTCTTCGGTATATGAAAAATAATGAATAAACCAATGAAAACATGAATAAGAAAATAAAGAAAGAAAGAAAAAGAAAGAAAGAAGGGGAAAAAGAGGCAAGAAGTTAGATAGACATTTAATTTTGATAGTGACAATTGAATTAAAAATTACTGCTCAACATCCCGATTAAGTTTTCCGAAATTGTAGCTCTAAAGAGACACTATTTAGTGTCGTCTTTAGAGCTACAATTGGTCATCATCATCAAGCTTTATTTCCCCCGTTAGAGGATATTGAATACAATCAAATCCACACAAAATAAAGAAAAGAGTAATGAAAATAAAAGTTAAATAGGTCGGAGCTCGCTGCTGGAATATATAACTTATGAATAAGTTATATAGCCGCGCGGTTCAGTAACGTTGGTTAACTTCAATAGTTCACAAAAGGCATCGCGTAACGCGTACAACATATTGAATTGACTTTATAAAGAATTGTCTTTGGTCTGCAACACTGGTGAAGGGGATTCCTGTACTGGCTCCTAAAATGCTACGGGTGAAGGAGGAATGATCCAAATTTTCAATGAAATTGAAAATAGAAAGGTCAAGTTCAGATTGAATATCTTCCATGAAAGTTTGTCTTAGGGTGTCGTAGAATGTACATTCAGAACAAAGATGAACTGCAGCGTTGTCAAAAGTCAGGGAGCAGAGCGGACACTGGTTACCGGCAAACACTCTCGGTACTGCCAAAACTTTACATAAACAGTAGATGGTCTTAATATCGGACAAAGATTCAGCAGCAAGCCACAGTATATATGGGTCGTATGAGGAATGTACAGTTTTAAAAAAGGATAAGTCATAATCGTTTGCCATACGATCCTCGAGCGCCGAATTTTCACGTAATCTGATATTGGAATTTATTATACGTTTCCATTGGATCTTGGAAGGAAAAGTGTAAGATCGTAGATAAGACTCCAAATAAGCAAGAAGGTTGTATTTCTGGAGTACCTCAACTATATCAGGGAAATATCCCTTCTCGTGGTTAACCGTGGGTCTCTTTGAAATATACAAATGAAGACGAATAGTAAAAATTTGCTTTGGCAAGTAACGTTGGTCCATAGCGATAATTTTTTGCAGAAACAGTAGTTTCCTCCGGTCGATCTCTGATGAAATTCTGAAGAGGCCAAGAATAGGCTCAGCTATATCGGACCTTGCACGGCTCGGCAAGCCAAGTATAAGTTTTGCAGCGTAATGTTGAAAACGTGCTATCTTGGAGATGTCAGTAGCGGAGAGATTTACCCAATGTTCACAACCATACAGAATAGATGGTAAGACGACTTTCCTATAAAGACTGGCTTTAACGATTGGACTTATTGCAGATAAGGAATGGGCTACACCAACGATCGAATGTAAGGTTCTTCTACCTTTATAACATGCGTTGGTGATGTGTTCGGTATTAGTCAGTTTGGACGAAATAATTGTACCCAGGCGTGTTTGGAAGTGTGAAATTTCAATGGTATGAAGGCCTAGTGTCCATGTTTCCATCGGATTTCTTGGAATGTAGTTTCCTATTACTATAATTTTACACTTTGAATCATTGAATTCGAACTTCCACTTAGTGCTGTATACCTGACAAATGTTCAATAGGTGTTGAAGCGATTGTGGAGAAGTGCTGATTAGTGCAATATCGTCTGCCAGAGTTGGGTTCCCAGAGGTAATCCTACCGATAGAGGCACCGTGTTGGCTCTTTTCTAGACAATCGAGTAGGTTATCAATAAACGTTTGGTAGAGAAAGGTAGATAAGACACCACCTTGCCTGACTCCAGATTCAACAGGAAACCAATGTGACGTCATACCATGCCACGTCACGGCGCTTAACATATCCTTGTACGAGGCGCGAATGGTGTTAAGCAGCCGGCCTTTGATGCCGATACTACAGAGTTTACGAAAAAAGCCTGTGTGCCAGACGGTATCGAAGGCCTTTTTTTATATCCAAGAATGAGATAAAGACATTGTTCCCGACTCAATGTTATGAAAGATAGTTTCTTGAAAATAACAGGTAGCAGTTGTACAGCTGAGGGACTTACGGAAACCGTTTTGTTGGTCATTTGGAAACGGTATAGGAGAAGTTTTTAAGTTTTCCTGTATCCTGTTGTTGACCACCGTTTCAAAGAGTTTGTACGTACAATATAAGAGAGTGATTGGCCTGTAGCTAGCAGTATCGCCGCGAGACTTATTACCTCCTTTGAATTTGGGGAGAATTATGGCTCGTTTCCATACTTCGGGCACGTATTCGTACTCAAGGCATTTAGTGAACAGTTTTTGAAGACACAATATCAGTGTTCGTCCTCCATATCGTAAATGCTCGTTTTGGATACGGTCAATCCCTGGTGCCTTTTTAAGTTTGAGACCACGGATAGCACGTTCAACCTCGTCGAAGGTTATATTCCTATTAAGCTCGTCGTGATCGAAAACGTCCTTAGGGTCATCAGGATCAGAGTCGTCGGACAGATCTGTCGGCTCAGAATTAGCCATATACACTGACTGGAAGTAATTACCAAACGCCTGCGCGACATCAATTGGAGAACGTAAAGTTTCGTCACCAACCTTAAATGGCGAGACACTAAGGCGTGAAGGACCCTTTAAAAGCTTCAGGGCTTTCCAAAACGTCTTACTATCACCGTCTGCAGCGTCGTTCAGATCTTGGTGGAGATTTCGTAGATATTCATGGTAGGCTGCGCGTTGGGTATATATTCTCGGTATGAATGATGATCGGATTCCCTTGGTTTTTTAGAAAAAATCTCAAGGTTTTTTATAGAAGATTTAGGAAAAGAAAGAATAAAGAAAATAGCGTTCTAACCAATGAAGATTTTTTCAATTATTTTAGTAATCTGCCGTCAACGGAAACACTTGAAAGTGACACGGTGAGATATTTTTTAGAATAATTATGATTTAACGTTCCCAATAATATGTTTCATGAATTAGATGAACAGATGTTCTAAAAGCCATAAATAAATTGAACAACTCAAAGGCATGCGGACCAGACTTAGTGATAAACGAATATTTTATAAAGGGTAAGGAGGTACTTTTGCCATGTCTCGTTGTTTTGTTTAACAATATTTTTAACTTTGATTTTATCCTAAAAGCTGGTCTTGAGGTAATTTTATTCCCATTTTTAAGAAAGGAGATAAAAAGGATACAAATAATTACAGAGGAATTACTCTAGAAAGTTGTTTAAGCAAAATTTTACATCAATGAGTGTCTTAATTTGATAGTGATTAAATTAAGTGACGCTCAGTTTGGTTTCAAAAAAAAATCAACTATTGACGCAATTTTTGTTTTACAGTCATTGATAAGTAAAATATAAAAAAAAAACAAGAAAAAATTATATTGTTTTTTTATTGATTACAACAAAGCTTTTTACTTTGTAGATAGATAGAATTTGTGGTACAAACTTATCAAAGAAGGCATTGAAGGAAAATTGCTTAATACTATCTGACTATATAATAAATGTTATAAAATGTAAATTATGTGATATATTCAAGCAGGAATGAAAAGAAAAAATTGATTCGTCTTCACAGTGTTCCTTGTACAAGTTTATTGGTAAAAAATTCTTCTTTTTTTATAATTTTTTATTTTTTTTTTGTCAAACAATATATCAATTTTACATTAATTACATAATCATGAAATATTCATATAGTTATCTTCCATGCACATCTTTCACTCTGCCATTCTTTCATTCATCAGTATAATTACTTTGTGTGAGATTTTTGAGATTGTGAAGAATAAGAATTAAATGTAAATATATTTTTCGGTATATGAAAAATAATGAATAAACCAATGAAAACATGAATAAGAAAATAAAGAAAGAAAGAAAAAGAAAGAAAGAAGGGGAAAAAGAGGCAAGAAGTTAGATAGACATTTAATTTTGATAGTGACAATTGAATTAAAAATTACTGCTCAACATCCCGATTAAGTTTTCCGAAATTGTAGCTCTAAAGAGACACTATTTAGTGTCGTCTTTAGAGCTACAATTGGTGCCTATTACTACTGATGGAGCAAAGTAATGATTATGCAAACCACTATAAAACGTTTGGTTGCATTTTATCGTACTTGTTTGATATGACTTACTTCCTAGGCAATAAAACTGAACCCCATAAAATATGTTATATATGATGATTTTTTTAATATTAATGGTGTAATAAGTAATAATCTTCAATATCATGGACTGATATCCAGCATTAAAAAGTATCTGAAGAAGGTAAATTTACCAAATGAAAAATTATTTTATCCAATTATTCCTTTTAGTCTTTTTTTATAGAGCACTTGTCAAAAACAATACTGTAATAACTGGTCAAGCTAAATGGGGAACCTCTTTTGACTACGATCAAGAAACATGGAAAGATATATATAATATACCCTTCATCTCTAACAATAATACCAAACTTAAGTGGCTTCAGTTCCGAATTTCCCACTATATACTAACAACTAACACTTATCTTTGTAAAATTGGTCTCTCTAATAATCCTCACTGATTGTTATGTGTTTTAGAAAGGGAGACAATCACTCATCTATTTTGGGAATGCTCTGAAGTTCAGAACATTCTGGCGAATTTTGAAAGTCTTTTAGATATTCTGTTTATACCATTTGCAATTAATAAAGAAACCATGCTTTTCGGAAAACTTAATAATAACGGCATATATCAAAGAATAGATAATGAAATTGTTCTTTTTATCAAACACTATATTTATATACAAGATGTTTACATGGTTCTTTAAATGTGATGGCTCTTTTAGACTTTATTAAAGATTATTATCATGTTCAAAGATATATAGCTTATGGAAAAGGGGAAAAAACTTTTAAAAAATAACCTAAACATGGAGAAAATGGATAAAGCTAGTAGAACTTACAAATCCCTGACAGTTGCACATATCTTTTATTTAAATAGAAGAATATATATTTATTTGTTGTCATACATACATGTGTCATGCTAGCTGCAATATTGTAGCTCAAAAGTCTTTTAGACAGAAAATAATGTCGTCTTTAGAGCTACAATTGGTGCTTATTACTGCTAATGGAACAAAGTAATGATTATACAAACCATTATAAAACGTTTGCTTGCATTTTATCGTACTTGTTTGATATGACTTACCTACTAGGCAATAAAACTGAACCCCATGAAATATAAAATTCAAATCGAAGCATTATATTTTTTCATAATACATATGAATGTCTTTCTGAAGGGAATTTATACGGCAAGTCCACAAATTGTGAATTTGACGTCCTATGAGCGGTACGGTAGATATAAAGAATGGTAGTTATGTTTGTTTTGGACAAAAATAATATGTAAATGCATGTATCCACATAAAATAGTTGGAAACCTACAAAAAAGTATAGAAAACTGTGCCCGAGTGATTTTCGGAGGCAGTGTTCCACTACTACATATAGGGACCAATTCGTACCCGGCCAAAGGGTATAGTAGGCCGGGTACGTATATTCGTTCTAGTGTCATGCTAGCTGCAATATTGTAGCTCAAAAGACTTTTAGACAGAAAATAGTGTCGGCCGGGTACGTATATTCGTTCTAACTGTAACAGTGAGGACATTGATGATGAGTTTCATTTTATTTTAAAATGTAAATGTTATTTAGCTTTAAGAAAGCGTTTTATGAAGAAATATTATTTCATTAGACCGAGTACGTACAAATCAATTCAACTTTTAGAATCAGGTAACAAAAAAGAGTTGTCAAATTTAGCAAAATATATTAAATTAAGTAATAAAAATAGGAAATAACATCGGATAAGTTAAATATTAGCATAATCCCTCTACACTATCCTTATGTATACTTACGAGGGTTGTTTGTATGTCAGTGTGTATGTAGGTTTGGCGAGTGTTTGTTTTTTTTTTTTACGGATGTGAGTGTGGTTTTTGTGTATTGTATTTGTATATATGTTTGTTTCAAACCGATGAGCCGAAAGGCTCAAGGTAATAAAAGAATTAAATTGAGTTCGGTTTCTGACACCCTCACACCCCCCTCCCAGAGCCCATGCAATATGATTAGTCCCCGTGGCCAGTTTTTCTAGATATAATTTTACGTAAGACAATTATCAGCGAAAGCAACTGCCTATTCCATAATATTTGGGGGCAGTCGTGATTTTAAAATAATGACTACATGTATGTACTTTCATTTTGATCTTCAGTTGTTCAGTGGTGCCGAATGCCGCATCATCGATACTCCATTTTCGTTATATGTGAATATAACGACAGTGGTAGTAACCCCTGAAATATCGAGGATGCGAATGACACAGCATAGTTTTACATTCTGATATGCGACTTAGCACGTACAATTGTACATGTATATTTCACCTCGAACGTACGGTGTTATAGTACTATTATTTTACTTCCATTTAGATATATCGGCTTATGCCAAAAATACAACCATACAAGAAATCTCTGAGGGATCTTAACACTCACCATTGACACACCTTTATCAGTAAAATGAAAGATGGGATGGATCTTTTCTCTTCCTCTTCTTTTCTTTCCATTAAAACCATTGATAGCATAGGAGGATTTACACATAAAAACTTCTTATTAAAAGGGACATGCGATAATAAGAAAGAATTCTTTTGGTGCCTTGACAGTAACAATTTAAAATTAAGAAGGCAAAAAAGTAAAACCATTTAGTGATGAAAACAAAATAACCGTATTCAATTTGAAACTAAACGACTAGTTTTGTCAAAGCAATTCAACGAATCGGTAGGGTTTACACTAAAGGAATGACTCAACAGTATCAAATTACACGTAGAGTAAGATATACCTTTCTTTCATACCTACTGGTGTAATACTGGCTGGTCCAGGGCAATACACTCATGTCGCCTGCGGCTGTATTGCATGTCTACCCATGCAATAAAGCCTCGTGACGTCACGGCGTCAACAAAATCTCTATTTCTTCGGTAAAATTTAAACATTTTGTTCACAAATATGACTGGTTTTACTATAAAAGATGCACACGATGAAATTTGTGTTGAAAATATCACATAAAATGTCATGTATGGAAACTTGATTTCCAGTCGTGGATTTCTTCGAATTTATTTCAAAATGGGATCACAAAATGTTGCAAAACCCTCGGCAAGCCTCGGGTTTTACTACATTTTGTGACCCTCGGGTAGAATATCCCTATCCTTCATATCCACATATGAAAGAGTCTTATAATATGTATTTGCCTTTTAGAATGGCAGGTAAGAATAAAAAAATTAGACACTGATGAGAATTTTGGCTGTTGACATTTAGTTAAAATAATGTTATCAAATATCATTATTAGACGTTCTATGTTTCTATATCCAAATCGGTCCAATTCATTCTTTTCAATATATGGATAATGCAAATACAAAAACCTTAAAGATTCGTACAACTTCTTAAAGTGATTTGGACGACAGAGGATTGTTTTAAAGTTATATGATCTATAACTTTCTCTATTTTTGTCATAGTGAAAACTGTTTTTAAAGTGTTATACACATTTTTCTCCGTCTGTCTGAGGTTTAAACTTTTTAATTTTAACACTTTTTATAAAGTTGCAACACTGGAAATATTTTAAATATAAAAATAAAAAATCGTTTTATCATTTACACGTGAAAAACAGGCTCGAAAGATGCCGAATCATTCCGAACTCTTCCGAATATCGTCACGACAATCTCGAAGTAACATGGGATATGTGACAATTTTTCGTAAACAACACATATGGTCGACCTCAGCAGACTGGATCTACAAAGAAAATAATGCTCTCACATTACAATATTTGATACACACAATATTTTACAGCAATGTGTGCGTTAGATGTTTCAAATACTCATTCTGTGTACCAGCATGATTTGCTCATGTTGGCTAGAAGGAAAACGTAAACAAATATAGGTACCTGGCTCACCACCTGCAGGTCGTGTCGACGTTAACGTTAGTCATGTGATACGTTTAGGAATTTCGACAAAACTCGAAGGTACTGATCATGGCGTTGATTGAAGGCGCTTTATTTAAAACCAGGAATATATGATCCCTAGATTTCGGCTGTCTTATTAGCCGACATATGCGTTTTGGAGCTAAGCCATCTAG
The DNA here is from genome assembly GCF_041381155.1 of Argopecten irradians. Taxonomy (NCBI): domain Eukaryota; kingdom Metazoa; phylum Mollusca; class Bivalvia; order Pectinida; family Pectinidae; genus Argopecten; species Argopecten irradians. The sequence continues at coordinate 36,324,369 of NC_091135.1, forward strand.
TTATATGTCCATGTTCAAATGTTTAAGCGACATCTCGGTTCTGTCCCCTGGCCGAAACACACCAAAGTCTATAATAGTGGTAACAAACAGGGAGTGGGACGACTGGTTCGCCCGTTTTCAGTATAATGTGACCGGGTGGGATGTGTTGCTTGGTGTCTTCGGTGGCATGCCTCAGTGATACAGCACTATAAAAAGTGCAACAGTTCCACTATACAAGAAGACACAACATGAGCATACCGCAGTCTCCCAAAACACGCACTTCGCACTTCACACACGCTACACACTGCATACATGGGAGACCGTCCTTACGTGATTATGGCTGTTAATAGGACGTTAAAATGATTAAACAAACAAACATGTCGTTACAGTAAAATTAGTATGAAATATAACTTTAATGGAAATAAAAATAACCCAGAGTCAAGATCAAATATAAATATATTGTACTCAAGTCTGGATTATCCTTATTTTCATTAAGTTTATCATTACAAATCCCTGTGGTGAACACTTGGATATAGATCTAGGTAACAGGTCCCCTGAATTGGTGCATTATAGTTTCACAGTGTATTACATTGTCATATGACTGAAGCTGCACAACTCGGACACTCGCATACTAGACCCTAATTAATTACATAATCTTCAGACAGACGATTTCTCGGTTATATGTGCATGATAAATAGCTGCTAGATGTTTGTTACAGAACCGAATTCATGTGCATTCTCTTTACACGTGGCACATAAGTATCACACAATGCATCAATATATACAGAAGTGACCTATATTTCGAAATATGACATGCATTGGGTAAATAAATCATCATGTCTCCCTACCGCCAGGACAATAAATGCATAATAGTTCATACATTTGTTACACTTAATGTTAAGCGAGGAAATGACGAAATGTTGATTTTCTTTATGGTATGTATTTTAGACAAGTTTTTCTGGGCATTTTCTTCCTGATTATCCAGAGGGGTAAGTGGTTATTCGGAAGAAATGTGTCAGGTTTAGTAATATTGCGGTTCACTAACAAGTATCATGGCATTGTTTATTTATTTTGTAATGATTTAAACTTTAAATAAATGGTTTTAAAGCAAAATATACTATTTAAAATATACTTTATTAAGAAGGTTTAAACAAAACCGTTTTAAATGACCAATTACAAAGAACACTTGCAATAGACAAAGGTGAGCCGTTGATGTTTCGTTCGAACGCAATAATTATTTCGTTATATAATTTGATTTATCATATCCGTACAACTTATTATCTTGTACGTATAACTTAGTATTTTATCAGTATCTATTGTTACAGTATCATGTACGTTTGTACGTACGTATGCACAAACTATTATCTTGTACGTTTGTACGTACATCGTTGTATCATGTACGTACAACCTAGTATCTTGTACGTACAAATTATTATCTTGTACATCTGCACGTACAACGTAGTATCATGCACGTACAACTTGGTATCTTGTACGTACAAGTTTATATACTAAGTTGTTCATACATGTACAAGATACTATGTTGTACGTACAAGATAAATACAATTATATATATTTCATTGAATATATAAAGACAATATTATACAATAAACAAAACTTTAAATCGTTGAAAATAAGGAAAACATCTTTTTTAGATAAGGTGCCGTTTCATAAATTGTAGGCCATATCATATTACTACGGTGGCATGATAATGAGCTTGATAGTTATTTCGTTCGAACGCAATAATTATTCCGTTCTAACGCAATAATTATTTCGTTCCCACGCAATAATATTTCGTTCGAACGCAATAATATTTCGTTCCCACGCAATGATATTTCGTTCGCACGCAATAATTTTATTTATTTCATGCCCGCTCCAAGCAACCGTACGTAAATGAAAGTAAACAAATCAAATGCTTCCTTTTATTGTTGACGTTTTATTTCAACAAAATGAGATGTTTTATCATAATGTGTTATTTTTATGGTTCCAGTAAGTACCTTTCCTCTTGTAATGCATTACTGAAGACGGTGTTGTCGGAAGAATGGGCCACAACTTTGACACTAAAAAGTTAACTAAAGTACAGGTTGTAAATGTCTTTTTGCATTTTGGAATTAATCTGAGAAATAGAAAAAAAACAATATCATAACCCCATTGAAAAAAACTATATTTTCTAAATTTTGAGGTTCATTTATGTATCATCTAGTTACACTGTATATGTATCATAATATCCACAACGATAGAAACAACCTGTAAAGCAACTTGTTTCGCGTCCCAAATATATTTTGCAAAATGTTAGATAGCAGGTAAAACATATCCTTTTTCACTGTTGTAAATGTATTCACCTAAAAAGACTCGCTTAGCAAAAATCACAAACTTAACACAGTTTAGAGTTTCGAAATGAAGCTAAACGGAATAGATTTGTAGAAGAGCTTAAGTTTAATCTTTACATAAACACGACATTACAGTAAAGCTAACAGAAAATAACAAAAAGGAAGTCTGAAGAACCTAAACATCGCGGAATTAAACCGAAGTATCACCAAATAAGGATAACTGACAATAGTTGGTATGCTGCATCTCTGTGATTTCTGACAATCAAACAAAAACGATTCGGTATATCAGATTTTATTTGTTATCAAATTATGTACTTAATAATATGTTTCCCATGTGTAATCTAAACATTACACTTGTAATGTATATATACGTTCCCCTGGAAATTTAGAGACTTTTTTGGCATTATTTTCTCTCATTTTCATGGTAACAGGCTAAATATACATATCCTAATCATAGTTTTATCGATATTTAACATACAATTTCTCAGTATCATTTACATAAAAACCTAGATGTATGATACTCCACCTTAAATTTAATAATCCAAGGAATAATTACTTAACATAACACTAATATAAATCAGTTTCTATCTTCTAATCTAAAGTTATAGTTGCGATGTCATCTATTTTTGCTTCTTTACTTTAACTCCCGGATTATCGGACCATTACCTGTAACTGTCCTATATGTTACATTTTACTATCTTATAAGTGACTCTAATATAAGACAGTCACTTATAAGACAGTAAAAGGTAGCATATGGGAGAGTTACACAATACAGGTGAGTATATGCATGTCTCCGGGCATAATCCCATAATTATGTTAACACACAACCTGCCGGAATATTCCATTATTTTTTAATCCAAATTACGAAAACATTCCACACAATGAATGTGAAGATATTTTAATCCTCTATTAATGCGGAATTAAACACATCCACATAATTTCTGTATATATCCCAGATAAAGTTTTCCTCCATATTATGAATTCACCATTTAACACTTATCTACAGGATTAACTCCAATTTCTGCTTTCTGAAACCTTGTTGTTTTTGTACACCACTTTTGATTTTAAATTTCCAATTAATCTACTCTGTTGTTATAGTTTTACACTTATTTTGGTGTTGTTTCAACAGTATTTCAGAATTTCACCTGAATCCCATTGGCTTGTTGAATGACATTGCGCACGGTATAAATAAATCAGAAGTCGAAATTTTAAATCCTCTGAATTCAATGAAAGTTCTGGGGGTACCGACTGTTTGTTTTGAACTGGCCTGAAAATCACTGTTATATGCGATCGTTTTAGCAAGACGCTTTCAAACAAACGCCTAAATTGCAAGTCTAGTTTCATATGTCATTTCTTTACAACATCAGACATTGGAAAGCAATGTCCTTTTAGCAATAAAAGTCACTAAAGCCACGCTAATACATCGCTTAAATTGAGAAAGTAATATCCCTCCATCATTGTTGGCAGACATGGTGAAAATGAATTTACAGATAGTTGTCCAACTCAAAAGCATGCTTCATGCATTCCGTTAATTTGAAATATATTGTGAAAATTGGAAACTTGAAGTAAACACAAATAAGACAAAAATTGTTATTTTTTCAAAGAGGAAGCCTCGAACTCATCCTCATTTCACAGTATTTAACAAAGAGATTGAAATTGTAGATTCGTTTTCATATCTAGGAATATTGATGAATTATAATGGGAGTTTTCACAAAACGAAATTGAAACTGTTGGAACAGTCAAGAAAAGCTATGTTTGCTGTTTACAAAAAAATAAGAAACATCCCTCTTCCTATTGATCTCCAGTTAAAAGTATACGATTCCCTTGTTTTACCAATATTGATGTACTCAGTAGAAGTATGGGGTCACGAAAATATTACAGCTATAGAAAAGCTTCATTTACAGTTTTGTAAACGTATACACGGCGTTAGGAAAAGTACGTGTAATTACATGGTATATGGTGAATTAGAATGGTATATGTAGAGGTTAAAAACAGAATTATCATGTTCTGGCACAAATAGATTACTTCTGATAATCTCTCAAGTAATATATATAAGTTGATGTTAAACTTGCAAACAAATAATATCATGGAATTCAAATGAATGTATAATGTTAAAAATATTTATGAAGAAACTGGTTTGAATTATATATGGAACTTCCAGAATGTATGTACATATAACAAGAGAATATTTAAAATCTATCGTAAAACAAAGATTACAAGATTAATTTGTACAAAAATGGTTTAATGATATAGAGAATTCATCAAGAGGTCTTACTTATTCTATTTTTAAAAGTAATTTTGAATTTGAAAAGTATCATGTGAAATTAAAGCCAATAGATAGACAAATCATCATAAAATTCAGAACCTCGAACATGCACTTACCTATAGAAACTTGAAGATGGACTGGGACCCCTGAAGTTAATAGAACTTGTAATCTATGTTTTACTGATATTGGAAACGAATATCATTGTTTGTTTCAATGCAGTAATGAAATGGTGAAACGTTTACGAGAAATGTATATACCAAGTTACTATTATAGAAACCATAGTGTTATCAAAATGAAATGACCTCCTGTTACATACTTGTTTGTCTGAGAGTGAAATAAAATCTGAAATCTGTTTATGAATGCTATTTATCACATATAACACAGGCAAAGGTAATTTTATGTTGCCATTGTCTATATCGGATTTGTCATCGTTGAATGCACATTGGTAGAGTTACCTGAGCTCATAGACAAAGGCAAAAAAGGCTTGTATTAGAAATAAAAGTGTACTTTATTAACACAAAGACGTGCTTTTTAAAGTTAGAGATAAGCCCCAAACTGTACAATATGTGGAAGAGAGAACAGATCTCGGCACTGACGGGGCCTCGATACAATTCTCTCTCCCACATATTGTACAGTTTTCGGCTTAACCTTCCATTACATATATATGCCATAACTGAACAAAATTTTTGAAGTGTTATTTTTTCTCTCGTAATCTATTGAAAACAATAAGGTTTGATGAATTAATCTGTGAAAATCATGCAAAAGGAAAGACAATTATGTATGATGGCTTAAATACATTAGTTACAACACAGAATTTATGCAACATAAAATTCTTGTTTTTTTATGTTTACGTAAGTTAAATGGAAACATACCTGCAGAAATCACTTAACAATTTCTCATAACACTGTGAACATGTGAAGTAAAATTGTAGACCACACCTCATTTCACTGCACTGTAGAGGTAATAATAATTTTTTCATTGCCAAAATCATTTTCAGTTCTTATTTGTACTTGTAAAATTAAAATCTATGCATTGTAAGTATTGTAATTCTAAAAATGGTGGTAACTTATTATTTTGAATAACATAGTAAAAGCTCTTTTTCAATTGTGAGTATGAAAAATACGACACATATAACTTGCCAGTTACCAGGTACTGACCGCGTGACGATGGTTTTTTCTCCGGACACTCTAGCTTTCCTCCACCAACAAACCCGGTATGTCCTTACATGAGCCTAGCTGTTACAAATAAAACCTAAACACATCTATTACCGATAGGCAATATAAAGTGTATTATAAACCTTTTTGTATAAATGTTATATTTAAAAGCTTAAATCACTTCCTGGTATAAAACACGAATATTCCTGTAAATCATCACGTAATTAGGTTTACATTGCATCAACCTTTCATTAATGATGGGTCAACCGAACTTGTTTATTGCTGTACCGATACAGATTTATTCAACTGAATTTATTTATCGAAGGGGAAATTAACGCTAATTACGCAAAGGACGTTTTACGACGCGGTTCTATCAACTCTAATTTTTTGCATATGCATATTTCACAATTTTGTGATATTCAGTTCATTTGACTGTTTACTGGGAATGTTATATCGGTGACTTTACAGGAAATCTATGGAATGACATACTTGGTAAAATATAAAGACAAGACAATCAAATAAAATAGTCACGGAAACAAATACATGTACTCTAATGGAAAATGAAAATGATATGATAACACCAAATAATAAAAATGATGTATGCAAATATAAGAAATAATATTCATTGCATATGTAATCAAATCAAATAGTAATGAAACCAATTTATGTAATGACAAAAAAATTAGAACCATGACAAATGGAAATAAAATATTAGTTAATTTTATATACATCGTATAAGCAACATATTCATATCAATAGAACCAGTGATTTCTATATTTTATGTGCATATACATTTCATCAGTTTGTTTGGAAGAATAAACTGGTCCACTCAAAGTCTGTTCAACACATAACTACAAGCTACATCAGAAGAATTTCAACGTCAAACTATGCTGCAAATAATCAGCGAAGGCCGCCATTTTATCACGACGTCCTCAAACCATGCCGTTACGTCATTGTTTACTGACGTCAAGTCATGATGTCACAATGAATTATCAGCCAATGAAAATCGCTCCAGGTTATATTACACGAATGACATGTGTTTTATTTTAAATATTACACGAGCAAAGACACTGGATATCAGGGGGATTGTGTGGTGAAATTAATTGCATCCCGAATTTAAATCCATGAAACTATGCGTTATATGGAATGCGCTACTGATTGCGAAAGCAAATTAGACATATATATAGATATACCGTGTTGATATTTTTTATTCTTGATATCTACTGATGCACAGCGTCTTTTGAAAGTTTATATATATATATATATATATATATATATATATACTGTATATATTCACAATTAAACATCAACTATAGTCAAAATAATAAATATTGTTTATACTCCGTCGACGTCTTAAAACCATACAGTCATGTAAATGCCTACGTGACAGCTATGCCGCTCCCCACATCTCATCTTACAGGTCATTTAAAATACACAATACAGAAAACTTTAAAGTACTCAGTTGTTAAGTTAGTGCTTCATTCCCGTAAACTGTTTCTACCTGTGCATGGACAAGCCTTCATCTGTTCAAGGAAAGTTGTTGACGCTTCCACAAAAATGGAGTTTCATGTTAAACTGGGATTGTTTATTTTGGGAATAGTGCTAAATCATGTATACAAAACAGGTAAATAATCAAGTATACCTTAATTTGGCTAAATGTGGTTTGAACGAGTTTAACGAACACTATTTTAACTGATGCATGATATTTGTACACACACATGTACATACAATTCAATAGGCTGATATTAAATTCAACTTGCAGTGAAAGTTTGCTGATTTTCCTGACTTTATGAAGAATTTCCTACGTACACATTGCATAGAGTCCTCGATCCATATCAATGTGTCAAAGGACGTTGTGTCTTGGGATCAAGGTTACAATTACAATGACACGTGTCCTCATTTTCAGAAGGAAAAAGAAATGAAAACTCATAAACTCTCAATTGATTTCTAAACAGACGTCAACAAGTCAGATTTTACTTAAATTGTCTGAATTCGTTTTCATCAAATTAGTATGATTTCTGCATTTTGCACTAGTAATTAAAAGGGATTACAACTAGGCGTGTTATGGATGCCCATCTTTCTCTCATACCCTAGTATCATACACTCATGTCGTATGAGACTTTCTCTCATACCTACGGCCGTGATGCTTGTTTATCCCCTGGTGTCGTATGAAACTTTCTCTCATACCTATGGCCGTGATAACGGTTTATCCTCGGTCATACACCAGTGTTGTACGAGGCTTTCTTGTTTATCTCCTGTCATAACTACAGTCTATGAGGCTGTATTCTATGGCTTCCCATGCAAAAATAACTCGCAATGCATCGTGTCAAAATATTTTCTCAGTAAAATGTTTACGTTATATTTAAAAACAAGGATGGGTTTACTATAGAAGACGCAATCAACAGGATTTTGATTAAAAAAATTCATGTATGGAGAAATTATGTGCAGTCTCAGTTTTCTTTGAAATTATTCAAAAATGATGGGGTATCATAATTATAAAATTCCAATAAACGTCGATGTATGAGAGACTTATACCTTCACAAAATCCTCGAGAAACATATCCTAATATTTCATATCCAGATTTGAAAGAGACTCCTTTTTCCTCACCAAAATGCCTAGCACAAAGGGAATAGACGATTTCGAGAAAGAACTCCGTTTTGTCAAATCTTGAATTACTTTGGCTCGAGGTTGAAATGAAAAATGGACCGTTTACCAAATACTGTTAGGTTCGGTAGTGGTTTAACCATAACACACCAGTTTTATTCACCACAATACAAAGCCATGTTCAAACCAATACGTTTGTTTTTCAGGTGGACAACAACTTGGACAAGTTCGACTTTCGGGAGGATATTCAAAAAGCTCTGGACGTGTGGAGGTTTTGTATTCAGGACAGTGGGGAACAGTGTGTGATCGGTCCTGGGACAATAAGGACGCCACAGTCGTCTGCCACATGCTTGGTTACAGGTAAAACACTGACACATGCTTGGTTACAGGTAAAAACAACGCCACATGATTGGTTACAGGTATATACATCGCAACATGCTTGGTTACAGGTAAGAAAACCGACACATGATTGGTTACAGGTATAAACATCTTCACCGTCTTGGTTACAGGTATATACATCGTCACGTGCTTGGTTACAGGTATATACATCATCACATGATTGGTTACAGGTAAAAACACCGACACATGCTTGGTTACAGGTTAAAACACCGACACATGCTTGGTTACAAATAAAAAAGACACCGTTACATGCTTGGTTACAAATTTAAAAAAAAAAAACACCGTCACATGCTTTGTTACGGGTAAACACACCGTCATTCCAATACATTCCAGTACACTTTGGACTTTGAAATCGTGTCCCGCGATTTCAAAGTCCAAATGTACTGGAATGTATTGGATTCTATATGCTCACTCACGTGTTATGGTTAGTAGAGCTTCGCTCCACGCTCTTATAAATTCTATAATGCGTATATCCTTAAGATTATTGTGGTTTGCTTTATCAATTCATGATATTAACATAACTTGTTATACACAAGCAGATTACATTGTCTTACTTTCACTATCCAAAAATGACTTGGATACAGCTGTAAATGTTTAAGTGTAATGTATCAAAATCCAGTGTTATTGTTTTTAACAAAAGAAAACGTGCATTTTTCAATTTAAAGAGGGAGTGGTATTTAGGGCCAAACAAAGTAGAAGAGTCCACTAGTACAACACATGTCGGTATCTTTGTAGATTAGTTCAGTCTTGATCGCCTAAACATAAATGAAGTTGTGCATAAGTTAAGTGGGCAAAGCTTTGCTCTGATGCAATGTGATTTACTTGGTCCGGGAATTAATCCGGTAACAGCTCTGAAACTCTACAAATCCATAGTTCTTCCAAGAGCGCTATTTGGCTGTGAGCTCTGGTTCTCGTTGTACTCTAACGATTCACGTCGTTTAGAAACTACCAAGCATCTTTGCGCTAAACTTATGCAAAACTTCCCTATTCGTTCTAGATCTGATATAGTTTTGGGTCTGTTAGATCTGTCTTCGATTTCATCTTATGTGGAACAATGCAAATTACGCTTTTTTTGCTGCCATATGCAACGTAAAATGTCAATGTACTGTAAAGCAGTTGTTTTTCATACGTTTATATTATATATATTTCAGTATTTACAAGTCTAAAAGAGGGTATATACCCGATATATGGTATTTATTCCATAAATACGATCTACAGTCATACTTGTATGATTACTTACAATCTACCTATATACCAAGTAAATTAATGTGGAAGTATATTGTAAAACATGTTTTGTTAGCAAAAGAAAGTGAGCAATGGCAACAGCGTCTGAATCTAAATAGTGACCTGTGCAGATTTAAGTTAATTCACAGACAATTATCAGTGTCTATTCTTTGGCGCCTGTCACAAGCATCTCTAAATTTAGCTGAAAATTGTAAAAGAGTCTCTAAGCTATGGATTATTCCACCTGACTGCGAATTACATTGTGGTAGTTGCAGCTTATATGCCTTAGATGCTGTCACCCTCTGTCTTTTAGACTGCAACAGTCCTGAAGTAATCTCACTCAGAGATAGTTTCTATAGAAATATAGTAAATTCTTACCCAGTTTATGTATATGTAACTTTAGACCAAGATGAAAGAGATGATCAAATTACTACCATACTAGGTCGTCCTTCACACAACATTGCTCTCGCTCTTGGTGATGACAATATAATTCTGTCTTTCATACACGACTGTCTGGTTTTTTTCCTGACAATGACTCAGCTTTAACATTTTAATAAAAAAAATTGTTTTAATCTGATATTATATGTCTATTTTTGATATTATATTATAGTATTCTAGCGTGGCAGTCTCTTTTCAAACCTTGGGTCAATTTTCTGTAAGGTTTACGCAATACTTTATCACATAAAGTTGAGTTTTTGTCCATCGTTAATTCGACCTATTGTTACGTTTACAGGGTTATATCCATTCCACTTTTTGTGAATGTGAACTAATGCTTATACATGTATATATATATATATATATTGTCTTTTTTTGTTCATTTTTCTTGTATATTTACCTTTCGCATTTATTATTTTTGTTCTTCTTTATCCTGTTCATTATTATTTATATAACTCTTCAATTTGGAGGATTAAAGAAATGAATGAATGAATGAATAATGAATGAATGAAAGATTGATTGATAATGCAATACATTCGGCTATAACGACCCGGAAGTATTATTGTGGTCTGAGGCCCATACCAATCGAACTACCTCACCCACTTCTACGAACATAGGAAGTCTAATTTCGGAGAAAAAATACTAAACTTAGGATGAACATCTGAGAAAAACAACTAGTAGAATAAGGGACGCAACGTTGATTGGAGGGTCCTTTAAGTACATATCTTGATAAACACCTGGAAGATGTGAGAATTTACTCATGCATAGTCGGACTTCTTGGCAGGCCGGGGTACATTGTAATCAATTCAAGTAACATACAAAGCATCAGCCCATTAAAACAGAGGGCAATTTGTTTAAGATATTTTGGTACAGGGATCGGTTGTGATATTCTAAACGACATCTATAATGGGCACCCAACCATAGCAGAGTATGTAGTAAACGGGATAACGTGTAATCTCTTATTACCGTGCGCTCCGTTTGCGGGTTCATACCAGTTGTACCGGTACGAATATGATATATCTTTAATGGAACGCGGTACAATCGGTACAAGTGGCACATAACGGACCCGCATTTCTCGTTGAAATATTATTTTTGTTTAAAAGAAGGCGTAATGGATTAATGTTCGTTAGATTTTGATTTATTATGGATTTCCATTTTGAAATATTTTATGTTTTTCCTTTTTTATCCTCAATGCTCATAAGAAAGAAAACAATAAGTTTTTAAATTCGAAGCATGTCTTTCATATAAATGAATGTGTGCCGCCATATTAGAAAAATCCAAACGCGTTCCATTATTCGATCGTGTCAGTTCAGTGCAACTGGCACGAATCCACAAAAGGAACGCACGATAAATGTATCCGACATTGTTCAATCCGACAGAATAAAGATAAAACTCTCTATGCTCCTACCGACGTAAAGACAGTGATGGTAATATATTCTTGTATTTTTTTATCACTTACGGACTGCCTGTAGAATTCGACTCCCCATTTATACATATCTATATATTACACATAGTCAGAGCTTCAAATAAGGTTTATGTGCACCCGATCACATTTTAAAGAAACAGTGTTTATCTGAACCCTTATGACTCTCTGATTACGAAATCAAAAATTACATTGCATAAACTAGAATTAACTTCCGGTTATGAAGTCGTCAAGATGTCAGAAATGGAGACAAAACGTGAAAAAAATCACTTGTCTTTTATTTATCTCTATGGTTGCATTTTGGCGACCATCTTGATTCCTTTTGTTTTAGGTCATCTGACCCAAAGGGTCAAGTTGACCTATAGTCATCACATTTCGTCCATCATAGTGCGCCGTCCGCCGTTCATAAACTTTTCACATTTTGAACATCTCCTAAAGTTCTACATGTGAAATTTAGCTGAAACTTGCCAAAATACAATATGGCGTCATCAGTATGACATCATGACCGGAAGTACTTGCAATTTGTCCCAGTTACCTTTTAACTGCAAAATCAATCGGTCATATGACTTAAACATTGGCTAGTTAAGAGGATGCACGTAAGTCCTATCTGACCGGACTAACGATTATTACTCTTTGTCTCTGACGAATACAGTCAATGAAATAAAAAAAAAATTCATTTCAATGGATTATTCTTAACCAAGAGTAAAAATTATACCGTTTTTCAAAATATTGACGTCAGCAACTGTCCTTCTACCATACTTTAAGATTATGATTTTAAAATAGATGAAATAAATTGAACATTTCATCCACTTTACATAATTGTGTATTTTATTCAGATATTACTATTGATGTATGTTATTTGGTAATTTCAAATTAAGAAAAAACATCGCGATCATCGATTAACGCGTGTACAGTTGAGGCAGAGAGTGGAAATCACAGAATGTACCACATTTATTAATATCATATGTATACTGACATCAAATATCTTGTTCATAGCCAAGGAACTGCCTACTCTAATGCTGTATTTGGCCAAGGATCGGGCTTGATCTTGATGACTTATTTAGATTGTTCTGGGTCCGAAATCAGCCTATTTGATTGTCCATTCCCTGGCTGGGGCGGATCGACCTGCAGCCATACAAACGATGCAGGAGTCGTCTGCTTCAATAACACAGGTATGGTGACGTCACAACTATTCACTTTCCATCTCAGTTAAATGATGAAGAGCTTTTAGTATTTTATTTACCACCAAAACTTAACAACATTTCGAAAATGACAATACAATGCATATACAAATAGGAGCTGAAAACGAGTGTTGGCTGTACTGTCAAAATAATTATATTTACATGTACAGTGCAATGAAATATGGCCAGACCATGAAATCATGCTGTGGTCTACAATGTCATTTCATATTTTCAGTGTAATATTTGTAATTTTAAGGTGATTTCTGCTCATACGTTTCCTTCTAAACATGCATGAGGCATAAACATTAGAATTTTACCGTGCATTATTTCTGTATTGTAACTAATGTTTATAAAGTATCAAACATGTTTTCTGTCAACTAGCATGATCTTGATCATGTCTTCAGGTTTTCAACAGATTATTGACGAAAAAATAACATGTCATTTTTTGCCAAATTATTTCACTTAAACTGTATAACTTTAAGCATTGGTTGCCATAATACGGGTACTGGGTGTTCTAGCATAACATATATGCTAGAACACCCAATGTATGATATTTACACCATTGATTGTCAAACTTTCGCTGTCAATGCATATACAGTAGAACTATATATCGAAGTCCATGTGGAATGGGAAATCTATTCAAATTATCCGGATTTTAAATAACCAAAGAAAAACATTAGGGATATGTGTGAACAGAAATTAAATTTCATTTCAAATTAAGCAGTATTTCAATATAACCGATTACAGATTATCCAAATGTATGTTTATGTAACGTGACTGACCAGAGAGAGGATGTGTTTACATTAGTGGTAAATTGTGTTTTATTTGATAAAGACATGTTTTGGTGTGTTAAATGTTGGTGGTTTTCGTGCCGATCGGCAAATAAGCCAAACTTTGACCACATCCAAAACATGCCATTTGCGGTAAGGGATTCCACTATTTTCATTTAACAACTTGTTATAAACAAGATAGATAATAAAAATTCAATATTTTGAAATAGAAGTTTATGTATTGTAGATATGTCGGAGGTAGCCGTACGTCTAGTGGAGACGGAGGGTTATTACAATACTTCCGGACGGGTAGAAGTATTCTATGATGGATACTGGGGTTACATTGGCCCCCGTAATTGGGACAACAAGGACGCTAACGTGGTGTGCCGAATGATGGGATATAGGTAAGACCTGCTTTCAGTGGATATCTAGGCTGGCCACCAATCTCTAGAATATTGAATATGTCACTTAAATTTGGCTATTAGTTTTTTGTTATCTTCGCCTCTTCTACAATTGATTCTAGAAAGTTCTGAGTTTCAACTAAGGGGAGATAATCTAGTACTCTACTAAGAAAGGTTTATCACCAACTTAGGGTCAGGTCAGGTGACCAGTCTAGAGGATATTATAAACTTTATATTGTACAAATGTGTGTCTAGCACCAATCATGGGGATAATGATTGATATATTGGAGGTATCCGACATATAAACTACTCCTATTGGCCTCGTGTTTATTTAAGGCTAGACTTGCTTAGGAATGTTGCAGGAAAACACCTCCTTACTGGTTACACGAAGTTGTCATTGAAATGAAAAAAAATGGATGTCCAACAAATAAGTCCAGAGACATTCACCAACACTGGTTCTCACAACAAGTCCTTGTAATTATCATGAGGACATTATTTCATCATCCACTGTGTTCCCTGTATTACGTGTAGACTGACTAAGCTTTCCTCCTTTAAGGCCCGGTCCCACTGGCGTTTAGGAAGATTTGCGAATGTATTGCGCACAAAATTGGCTGATATTCGCTGAACATACGCAATATTCGTAAATCGCACTTGTATCTGTCGCCTAACATCCGCACACTTCCGCAATTATCCGCAATGGCATGTTTTTCCGTTCCCAGGATTTTTGAACTGCACAAAATTTTGATTGCGGAAATCATTCGCATTAGATACGCTATTCGTACGCAATACATACTCATTACATGCTTACTATATGCGCTGTATATCCGCTGTTATTCGTTGATATCCGCAACAGACTGGGTTATGCGGCTTTATAGCGAACTGGGACAGCGTGTTAAACGAATTTATAGCGTCCCTATCACGTTGACATCACGAATTAAAATAATTTGTGGCGAATGCATATTGAGTTCAGCGTTTGTATTGCGTCTGTTTTGCATTTGATTTGAGAATAATTTGCGAATTTATAACAAACGTGTTGCGTAAACCAAAACTACTGTATAAATATGGCAAAAATCGACATATTTGTCTATTATTTCCTGTCCGTCGAGAAGTACAGGTGTAATAATGGGTCATTGGCAATAATACCAATGCAGCGGTATCCAATGGTATCCAACAACATATTAATCTACTTGTTCAAGTCATGAAATTGTTTCAAAGACAGAAAAGAAAAAGTTTTCTGCTTTGATTTGAATTTGAAACAGACTGAACCTTCTTTGTATCTGGAGGAGGTAGGATGAAAGTTGCATCTTGATTATCTTTGTTGCAGTCGTGTTGTTGTGAAAAGCGATACCGAAAGGCCCGAGCGCGCTTCTTTTACCTCCGTAATTCAGATGCCCTACATGCGCAATACAACCGTTCTCTCCGCTACATCTGCGCAATGCATTATTAATAGATTCGTAATACTTCCGTAACAATCGCAATACTTCCGATCTGTTTCCTCAATAGATGCGTTATATATTCGTAATTGTTTGTTACGTATCCGCATTATACACCTCACGGGAGCGCGTCCGTTATCGTATTCGCTTGTATTCGTGAAATATCCGCATTTGTTCGTAATAAATTCGCAGAATGTTATTAATATATCCGTAATTTATACTTGAAAATGTGTTATTTTAAGCCAATTTTGTTGCGGATGAAAACGAACGGCCAAAATTTATAAACTAAATTCATCCGTAATTAATCCGCTCTTCAGTTGGACCGGGCCTTTAGAAAACATAACCACGGAATGTCTTAACATAAATTGGTACAGCACCATATATATTTTATATGATTTATATGTTTTTCTGTCAATTACCACGGCGTACGTGTAGAACATCTTTATCGTCTTGACTTACACAGTGTTTTCTGATGTGTGCTTTGTGGTTTGTGTAATATCCTGTTTTGTCCTTTGGGTCTAGTAGACACAACTTATATCTGTTGTGTATGGTGGCTGATTACGGCCATCTCGTGTTGTTGTGTTGTCGCCTTGTCGTGTTGTCGCCTTGTCGAGTTGTCGCGGTTTCAAACTGCGACAACCCGAGATTTAACAGTTAAAATGTCGACTTGTCGCGTTTTCGAACCGCGACAAGTCGACAACACGACAAGACGACAAGTCGACAACACGACAAGTCGACATTTCAAACACGCTAATTAGCGCGTATAAAATATCGTGTTGTCGCGGTAAAATGTCGACTTGTCGTGTTTTCGAGTTGTCGACTTGTCGTGTTGTCGCCTTGTCGTGTTGTCGACTTGTCGTGTTGTCGAGTTGTCGACTTGTCGCCTTCCTGTTACACATGCGCAAATCATATGAAATAGACACTTTCTTTGAATATAGAAAACTGAAGTCAGTGCTTGTGAATATTTGGTGTGTTTGTAAGATATTCGATGTACAAAATTGTTTAAAAATTACATTTTCCCCATTGTTAACTCTTTTGAAAAGTATTAAACTTAACGGAAATTATAATATTAAATTGATTCAATATTAACAAAACAAAGAATGTTGTCAGAACATAGAACAAAAATGTTTGTACAATGAACAGTAACAGAGACGACAAATCTATATCAACTTAATATTGTAAAATCTCCTTTAAAAATATTGTGTCATTAATCGGTTAAGACTTATTATTCAAATTGAAGAATTGAAGAGAACACGGATGATAAGACGAAATATTATCTATTATTACTAATTAGTGTAATAGGTTATGTGTGTAGTACATCAAACAATAACCTTAATTTAAGATCTAATAAAGAATTTGATGTAAAACGATTAGAAAAAAATCATTAAAACTTTAATTTAGTCCAAAGCGTTATAGAACAGATAAGGTGTTGTGCCCCATCTTTCTGGTAATTAGTTCATGTATTTTGATCACCACGATGCATCGCAATGTACATAATGTAAATATTTTTCATAAAACTTATATATTGTACAGTAATACAGTAAGATTTAACCCTGGAAAGTTTGATTGTGTAACCTGACTATAGTAATTCATACAATAGTATACAAATGCTTGAGCATAGATACTTCCAGGGGATATCAATTAAATGGAACTCTTGCAAAAGAAAAGTACACAATTAGTATTTCTGGGTCTAGAAATTCCTAATACACAAAACATGTTACGAAATGAATATCATTATTATGTATTAATCTTTCTCAAAGCGATCAATTTGTGGTTAAGAGAGGCTTGGCTAATTATGATGCATTCAAGTGTAATTGACCTGTGTTAATATAATCCGAATGCAACTCAAGTTACATTACTCAAACATTGCGTTCTTCAGGGTGGTGTCCTATGGTCAATGATTTTTCTTGTAACTAACATGCACATTAGAGAATGGTTTCATACTTGCCAAAGAAAATAATATCTAGCATAAAAAATAAGGACCTCAGTTTCGGTTCATATGGTGTTATACCGCCCTGGTATAACTCGGTGGCCCAGTGGTTGAGATGTTCCGACATATTACCACAAGCCCTCCACCTCTGGGATGCGGGTTCGAATCCCATGTGGGGCAGTTGCCAGGTACTGACCGCTGGCCGGTGGTTTTTCTCCGGGTACTCCGGCTTTCCTCCACCAACAAACCTGGCACGTCCTTACATGACCCTGGCTGTTAATAGGGCGTAAAAATAATTAAAAAAAATAAACAAACCATCTTCTCAACTGGTTCGAATTCAACTAAACCTGTTAGGGAACATGTTTAGGATAAGATATAGTGTAAAATAGCGGCTGATCTCAACAGGGTAGCAGATCTACATATATATGTAGATATTTGAAAAATCTTATGATGTTGCCACGCCTAGGAATCAAAGTTCAATATACGCTATTCGGATAATATATACATGTACCTATATCATAGATGATGTATGGCGACTGGGAACATTTTGTTTTATTAATTACCCGATTTTATGTATTGATTGGTTAAGTTATATGTGCCGTAACTGGGCATGCAATTTTTTCTTCAAGAAACTATTGAAAACCATCAGATTGTTTTAAGGTGTGATAATCATTCAAATGGTCAGAAAACAATGTACGATGCCTTGTAAACATTATTTACAAGTCAGAATTTATGCCTTATGTATGTTAATATGAATGCATACCTGCAGTTATCACTTTATAATTTCTTATTATTTTATAAAAATGTTAAATGAAATTGTAGACCACATCTTGGCTTCATAGCCTGACCGCATACGTACTGTCAAAATCATTTTCAGTTCTTATTCATACTTGTAAATGTAATTTTCTAAAGGTTGATGGTGAAAAAAATATCCGAAAGCTCTTGATTCGTGAGTATGAAAAGTATGGCACATATATAAAGCTTTAAAGACCAACTACCTTTCCGTAACGAAGAATTCAATTAGCGTTTGCCTCTTAATTGTTTTCATTTTCATAATATGAATTAACAAAATAGTAGCACATCTAAAATTAAAACAAAATCATTTTTTCTCTTATATTGGTGATCCAATGTAGATATAGGATTAATTGTTTACATGTAGATAGCGATCCAATAATTTGGACCCACCAGAGTGTCATGCATAGACCATTTTAGACGTTTTATGAGTTTAAATACAAAAATCGGTAAAATCGTAATCTTCATGGTGATATATCTTGAGAAGGATGGATAGATCCCGAGACAAACAAAAATTAGTCCACCTTCATGTAGTTTTAGCGGTTAAAATCATATTTCTAGTAAGTCTTCACAAAAACGGTTACTACCGTTGGTAAGAGCAATAATTTTCTTTTCAAAATCCTACACAACTATACAAAGTACTGTCACTAAGACGAAAGCAGCCGAAAAATTATGCATATATTATAAGCCGGCTTTGATCTTCATCATATAAATGTTTGCACATTATAAAAAGAAGGTTGCACATCATATAATGAAGTGTGTACAGAATTTAAAGAAATTTGTACCGAATATAAAGTTTAATTTTAGCTACATAATATTAAGGAAAAGGCATAGGATATCTCGATATAACGACGGAGCATAATGGTAAATGTATCGAATATAACACAGGAATTACCGAATATAAAGATATACATATATAAGGATGTATATTATACAATTATCGACCTATTTTCAGGTGGATACTGTGAGTTATCAACCCGAGTAAGTGATATATCCCCCGAGGCCGAGGGTTATATCATTTACGAGGGTTGATAACTCACCGTATCCACCTGAAAATAGGTCGATAACTGTTTTATTATATGACACTTACAGATATTTACCCGGCTCTTCAAAAAGAATTAACTACAAAAACAGGATGGTATTTGCAAACTTTCTGTTTACGAAAGTAGTTACATGTAGTATTAATGGTAAATATCCAAATGCTTCTTGCTAATGCTTCTTGCTTCTAGCTAACGGTGTAGACTGGTAGAACCGGAATATTGTATCAACTGCAGCCCGTTTGGCATTCTTGAACGTTTTCCATAATTTGAAGTTTGCAGTTCATTTCTGTTGATCACCGTTGATCGCAGTAAACTTGCTTATAATAATGGCGTCACAATAGACTATCCCGAAGTCATTGAATGAGGGAAACTCCGGTTACGCTATATTTGGGTACGACTCGACGTCAAAAGTGATTATGACGTCACATTTCAGGGGAGTTTACCTCGATCTATTTTTGACGCAGGTTACTGGACTCGCGAGAGATATCTGGACTGAGTCCAGTAACCTCGCGTGCTTTTCGCCGGCCATTTCGGGGTTGATATCGCAGTTGATGAATACTTCTGAGAAGCGTATCGGCCAATCAAAAGACAGCAAAAATACCAGTCATATGATAATTTAAATTATACCAGGGCGGTATAACACCATATGAACCGAAACTGAGGTTCTTATTTTTTATACTAGATATTATTTTCTTTGGCAAGTATCAAACCATTCTCTAATGTGCATGTTACTTACTAGAAAAAGCATTGACCATAGGACACCACCCTGAAGAACTCGATGTTTCCGTAATGTAACTTGAGTTGCTGTTATTGACTTTGCACTCGGACCATATTAACACAGGTCAATTACACTTGAATGTATCATAATTAGCCAAGCCTCTCTTAACCACAAATTGATCGCTTTGAGAAAGACTATTATTTAGTTATGATATTTACTTCGTTAAATGAACACATGTTTTGTGTATTAGGAATTTCTAGACCCAGAAATACTAATTGTGTACTTTTCTTTTGCAAGAGTTCCATTATATTAAATGTCCCCTGGAAGTATCTATGCTCCAGCATTTGTATACTATTGTATGAATTACTGTAGTCAAGTTACACAATAAAACTTTCCAGGGTTAAATCTTACTGTATTACCATAAACAAATTAAAAAATATATATATTTACATTATGTACGTTGTGATGCATGCTGATGATCAAAGTACTGGTAACAAATTACCAGAAAGATGGGGCACAACACCTTATCTGTTCTATAACGCTTTGGACTAAATTAAAGTTTTAATGATTTTTTCTAATCGTTTTACATCAAATTCTTTATTAGATCTTAAATTAAGGTTATTGTTTGATGTACTACACACATAACCTATTACAGTAATTAGTAATAATAGATAATATTTCGTCTTATCATCCGTGTTCTCTTCAATTCTTCTAATTGAATAAAAAAAGTTTTAACTGATTAATAACACAATTTTTTGTAAAGGAGATTTTACAATATTAAGTTGATATACATGTACATTTGTCCTCTCTGTTACTGTTCATAGTACAAACATTTTTGTTTTGTGTTCTGACAACATCCTTTGTTTTGTTAATATTCAATTAATCTAATATTATAATTTCCGTTAAGTATAATACATTTCAAAAGAGTTAACAATGGGGAAAATATAATTTTTAAACAATTTTGTACATCGAATATCTTACAAACACACCAAATATTCACAAGCACTGACTTCAGTTTTCTATATTCAAAGATAGTGGCTATTTCATATGATTTGCGCATGTGTAACAGGAAGGCGACAAGTTGACAACACGACAAGTCGACATTTTACCGCGACAACACGAGATTATGTAAGCGCTAATTAGCGTGTTTGAAATGTCGACTTGTCGTGTTGTCGACTTGTCGCGGTTCGAAAACGTGACAAGTCGACATTTTAACTGTTAAATCTCGGGTTGTCGCAGTTTGAGACCGCGACAACTCGACAAGGCGACAACACGACAAGGCGACAACACAACAACACGAGATGACCGTAATCAGCCACCATACTTTACATTGTTTTCTTCGTTGAACGTAATTTGCCATGCTTTGGACCATGCCGAATGTTATCTAGGTGTAACTGCATTAGGTTAAGCGCATTCAGAGAATTCGCCTGGCCATATGCTTTATTTACCCTATAACACTTCCTTTAGGAACACCGCTCATGACAACCATCCGAGATTACTTGTAAGTTTCACCATTCAGAATAATTCTTTATTTGTATCCTTTTTGAAAGAAAGGCTTCGATCAATTTTCTTATGCTTCCTCAAATTCCTAGTTTATTATAAGCATTGGTTGAAATATTATGACATGCATTGATGTGTAACATACATTGAGAGTTCTTACATTACTTATTACTAGTCATCCCGTTATAAAAAGAAAATAAGATAAAAATGTAGTGAGGGCGCTGCCCTACGTGGCCGAAGGGCACGAAGTGCGAAGCACTTCTAAGGCAACACAAAAACACGAAAATATATGAAAAAACCCAATCTTCCAAATTCAATCCTACACACTGACAACTTCAGTTTGCGGCCGCCATTCTTTTATACATATGGGGAAGGGAATCATTGGTAAGCACTATGGATATGACGCTTTGGAGTCAGCTCATTATACAATTTAGCGGTTCAAACGCTCTTATGATCTGACAAACGTAATCTTCATCCAGCAGAAGCTCAGTGCCATCGCTCTTTATTTGCAAACGTTCAAGTGATTCAGACCACCTTCCAATATAATCAGCCGTTCAAAACCGGAATATCTGTTACGGAAATAAAATTTCTTCATTCTGTAATGGGGGTTCCTTCTCAGATGCGGGTTTTGGACAGTGATAGAGTGTGAATATACGAATAAAAATAAACAGAAAATTCGGCTCCGTTATTTCCATAAATTGCATTTTATAATAAAGTGAACAGTTTAAACATTGTATGAAAATAAAATTAATACGGTTACTGAAATTCTAAAAACATCTAGCTGCGCCCCTAGAATGGGGCGAACTTGCCTTTAGTCATTTTATGAGATTAAAACTGCGCCCTATACGTCTGCATGAGAACAAAATGTCATTTTTGATGGACATCCTATAATTTGGCGGGAAAACGTTGGTTCCAGCTTCTTCCGGTTTGTTGCCAAAAGCAACCGACTTAAAGATAACAGTATATGAATAGTCCTATAGATAAACCATATATAGAAAGATATATACATCACTTCAATACATTTCAAATGTATTAATTTGAATATATTTTCATATTTATCAATTTTAAAATATTTAAATTTTCTTCAGTGATTCTCACACTGACGTAAACCCAGTCTGTTCGTGACTCTGGTGAGGGGATTACAATGATGTAGTATGCCAGAGCCTAAATGCAAATGTTAAGATTGGAAAATATCATACATTGGGTTTAGTAGCAAAATACATGTATAGGTACTGTGCAGTGACAATATAAATATCATTTAAACATTAAACGGTAACGAGGCACTGCATCAAAAACCTTTTAGAAGTCTAGATATACTACACCCATGCTGTTACCCTAGTCTTGCTTATCTAACAGGTCACCACTAAAAGATGTAAATCCTAGCTGTTATAGCAATACCAGCCATTTTTACACAATAGTCTGTGATATAATAATACAAACGCCATCTTGTACTTATTGTAATTGGGATTTGTAGTCCTCCAAACACAAAGAGGCTGATTTGAGGATATCAGTATTCTCCTCTCATTTTCTATATTACACGTGCAATATTTTTTAGCAGTATTTTTAGCCGATAAGATAAGATTAGAAGTATGTTTTTAATTGATAAGTGGTTGTTCCGGTTGTGTTCCGTTTCTTTCATTTGCGATGATGTATTGCGTGTTGTTTTTATACTCACTTTTTCACGACCGATGGAAAGATCGATAATGATTACCTGGATTATATTGATATAGATTAAAGGTGAATGAATGTGTACAGATATACTGATTGTACATGATTTGAATACTGGAACTCTCCTATTTCAGTATCGGCCATTCTGCCGGAACATTCACCCATTATCACGAACCCTACGATCGCAGACACCCGACTTGGATGGATTCGGTACAATGCAACGGATCCGAGAGCAGCATCGCTAATTGTCCTTTCGATGGATGGGGACAATTCTCGTCGTACTATGGTTACAACTATCAGCGTACCGTTTTCGTGGCATGCTCCAGACAAAAAGGTTAAAGGCATACAGCATAACCTGACTGTAACAGTAGAATGCTAATTAGTGGAGCGGCTAAGCATGAAAATCGTTCAAAGTTTGAAGAAAGCATGAAACACATGGCTTCTTCAGGATATAAGGTTTCAAGGAAAAAGAGACCCCAAAAAATCATGGCCCCTAGCGGCCGCCATATTGGTTTTCAAAATGGCCGCCAAAAACCACCTTCTGTGACCCACGTTCTATACCAGCTAATCCAAATTTAAACGTCTACACCCGTATTATTGATACTTAGGAACATTCTGGTAGTGTTAAACTTCATATAGAATGACCGCCATTTTGTATTTCAAGATGGCCGCCAACTTTCCGAGCTATATCTTTATATATAATGCATTTAAATGGATAAGCTGACTTTAAGCAAATATAAAGAGAGTACTTACATTTGTGTAGTGTTTGATACATAAATAATTTGATTCTTATTTTAATTTCAACATGACCGCCATTTTAAAATCTAAGATGGCCGTTTAAATTCAAGTTGTTTCCTAATTTCACTCTGTAAATGATCGAACAAAAAGTCAAGTTAACATTTTTAAACGTCTTACACGCATAGTATTAGTACTTATTATCATTGATACTTCGGGTCATTCTGGTAGTGTTAAACTTCATGTAGAAAGACCGCCATTTTGCATTCCAAGATGGCCGCCATATTTACTACATGTGCCTATATCTATATATAATAATAATAATATAATGATTGGCTAAGGTGACATTAAGCAATAAAACACCTGCAAATACAGTGAGTATTTATATTTTGTAGCTTTTGATATAAAATAATTCGATTCTTAATCAGTTTTCAAAATGGCGACCAATCTGAAAATCAAGATGACAGGCAGCATTAAATTAAAGGTATATAAATTAACCGAGATGGCTGATAAATTATGAAACATTACTTTAAAACTTGAGTCCCAAATGTCATTAAATTCTGTAAATATTACACTTAGCATTATTCTTTAAACCGATATGAATAGATAAATTGAATGCAAACGTTAATTTCCATAAAACGGGTCGTTTTTGACCCCCAACGTCGTCCTTATCATTTCATCCTTTCGGACAGGTATCTGACCTTTAACTATTTCAGTGTACAGCAGCTTGAAAAACATTCATGTTTCACATCCATTTTCATGCCTGAAAGATAATTATAGTTCTAGAATCAAATTTTACAAAAAATAGCAATATTTGCCATTCTAGAAAGAACAGTAATACAAGAACTCAGTGCTTTAACTCTAAAAAGAGGCTTCGGCAGAGTCTTTTAAACACAAAATGTAAGTTCATATTTAATTAGAGAAAAAATCACAAATTGATCTGTGAAATCATCAATATCATGTAATTGGAAATAACCTTTCCTGAAGAAGATCTTCTCTAAACCATCACCATAACCTATTGGTATACTTTACACTGTCTACAAATGCAAGATGTGCCAAAACCCTATAAAATATACTGTAGAGACTCATTAATGTCATTCGGAAGAAAGATATGATATCTGATAAACTGTAGAGAGCTATGGTGTTAAGCTGGTATAGAACGTGAGTTATGGGTCAAAGAAGGTGGTTTTTGGCGGCCATTTTGAAAACCAATATGGCGGCCGCTAGGAGGCCATGATATTTGGTGTCCATTTTTTTCCTGAACCTTATGTCCCAAAGAAGCCATATGCAAAGTTTCTTGCTTTCTTCAAACTTCGAAAAATCAACCTTAGCCGCTCCAATAAATATATATATACCAATAACCCGGGTCAAAGAAGTAATATCAACAGGATTTTCCAGATGACACGGGATCCAATCAAACGTAAATCAGTTGGATACAAATTACTTCAAATAGTAAATATGGGACAAGGAAGTAATTCCAACCGTGTGGACAAAACAAAATTGACAAATTTTCGAGGCGATCTGCCCCTTTATCAAGACATACAAAACGAACACGATTACACAATAGGATACGAACAGTAATGCGGGACAAAGTAGACAAATATTAAACTATATAGCAGCACAATTGCGTTCCACTGTGCTGCTATATAGTGTAATATTTGTCTACTTTGTCCCGCATTACTGTTCGTATCCTACTATACCAATAACCCCAACAGTAACAACAGTAACTGTGTCTAAACCAGAATTTATTACTAGGTATTATCTTAATTGACCATACTTTATTGTAAGGAATGTATATAGGTGTTCAAAGGTACTTTGCGATTTGATATTTATTTGATATAGGTTGCATAATTCCAATTAACACATTCATCAATGTTGTTTTTCCGGAATATTTGATATGACCATTGGGTATATAGAAAATTGGTATTTAGTCATAAAGCATAAGAAGCTATACTTTAACAATTTTCTAATGTGTTTACACAGATGTGGACGAATTTGCTGTAAGACTGGTGGAAGGATTTTCCAACAATTCCGGTCGTGTAGAAGTGCTGTATGACAGACAGTGGGGGACCATATGTTTCCATGGCTGGGGTGACAATGACGCCAAAGTGGTCTGTCGTATGCTTGGATACAGGTAATGTACATAATGCCTTTGGTGTAATGTACCTGAAATTACCTTGACCTGTATTTCTGAAGAAAAAAAGTCTCAGTATGATACCATTTTCACACAAAAAACCCAACTTCATAAAAAATTCCTCAGGCCGATTTGACCTGAAATAATCTTAATGCAAATTCAGATAAAAACTAAAAATACAAATTCATGTTCGTTTAATTTTATTATGTCATATTCAGAGAGGTTTTACCTGAAGATGAACTGTAAATAATACCGTGAAAATTTAGGATTGTTTTCAGGTAATATTAATCTGTATTTGACCTAAATTTAGCTGTAATTTACCTTAATTTAACTGAAATTGTTTTGACGTAGCTTGGCTTCAACTTGTATTTTATTTTTTTGGCTATTTCCTAAACAACTTAAACAAGCGTTTCACAGTTATATGTACCATGTTTTAATGAATTAAGGAATGAAAATCATTCAAAGGCATTGGCAAACATTTACGATATCAGACACAATTAATCTCTTTTCATTGGTATCGTGAAAAGTAACAAATATAATCATTACAACCTGTAAAACTAACATTAATTTGTTGGAACATAATTTCGGGTAAAATGAGACCACGTAATTACTTAATCTATTAACAGTGAGAGTGTCAATTATTACAACACCTTCTTCCCCCGGGGTACGGGGATGGTGTGGATGACTGATGTCGGATGTACAGGAACAGAATCAACTCTGTATGAGTGTGGATTTAACGGATGGGGGTCTGCCTGTTCTCATAACAATGATGTCGGTGTCTTCTGTTTTAACAATACAGGTAATTGAACAGTCGGTATCTATACAGGTAATTAAGTAGATGTCGGTAACAGTACAGGTACGTATTATCAAGTAGATGTCGATAACAATTCAGGTAATTAAACATTAGATGTTTGTATAAAATTAGGTAATTAAACATTAGATGTTTGTATAAATATAGGTAATTAAACAATATATTTATAAAACAAATAATCAACAATCAAGACGAATTTATTCTAGCCGTTTTATTCAAAACAAACGCTGTACTTTGGCGTTATTAATTCTGACCTTTCCATGTTAGATGCATCTGAGGTGTCGGTCCGTCTGATAGAAGTACCAGGATATCACAACGGATCCGGCCGTGTGGAGGTGTTCTATGCCGGTCTGTGGGGATATGTCATATACAACAGCTGGGACGATAAAGATGCTGACGTCGTATGTAGGATGCTGGGATATAGGTAAGTATTGATAACAATAGTCTATGTAAACCTATTGAACAAACGCTGAATATATATCTAAAGCCACACCTTCTTCACTCATAGTTTTTTGATTGGGAACTTTATTTTATTTGGAATTTTGAATTGAATGATAATAATTATAAATTAAACATATCCTCAATCTTTTTCCATAAAGACGAGTCAATTATTCGCCATATCCTTGTTGTGTTATTTCATTAAGTGAACAGAGCTTGTTTCTTGTCAGTTTATGGCGTATAGCACATACAAGGGATGTTGTCACAGGGACTTGTAACGTAGGTTGTGAGAAAGTCTGTTGTGTATACATGTGTACTAGGCCTATATACTATATAAAAGGACAAGGGAACCAACGGCTCGCTTGGAAGAGGTACACCTGCCTCTACAAAAGTCGCCGGTATTCCGTCAAACATGGATAAATATGTATATATTTAATACTAATATATTCTTAAATAAATTTTATATAGTATATAGGCCTAGTACACATGTATACACAACAGACTTTCTCACAACCTACGTTACAAGTCCCTGTGGATGTTGTTGCCTATTCGAAGACATGTGAAAATATGCAATTTTATTTTTTGTTTTATTTCAACATATTTAAATGACGTAGTGTTTAGTTTTACTTGTGCCAGTGAGCAGCATTAAGCACTTTGACGGCTAAATTGATATGTTCCTATACAGTAACACATTTCAAAATGCAATTACAATCATAGATTTCCCTCCATCGGGAAACATCTTTTGACTGGAAAAGGAAGATCTATAAATAACTACATAGACACAGACTACCCTCAGCACCCTTCGTGGATGACCAATGTCCGGTGTAATGGTTCGGAGGTGACCATCGCCGACTGTCCGTTTGTTGGATGGGGGTATCCGTACCGTTCATCCAATTTGATATCTGCCTTTGTGTCCTGCCTCAGTCAGTCAGGTAGTATTTCACCAATAGTTTTTTCCTACCAGTAATAGACTTTAAACTCAATTATGATGACTGTAGGGCGAACGCGAGAGTAATTCACTTGTTCTAAGTATATTACATATACATGTTCAGTGTAACTTGTCTGAAGCGGAAGTCGCTGGGATCAACATTTGTGGTCGGTATAGCTAGGTGTTCAGATCACTCATTTTCTAAATACTATAAATATTGAAGGAACAATGTCATACGACGGAAATCATATGGATTCGGATAAGACAAGGGTGGGATTAGACACATTATACTGTAACAGCTAAAGTTTTGAACCGGACTTGTATATCCACTATTACATTTACCAGCATAATTATGTAAGTACATCTTATATTGACAATATTTAAATATCATGTACATGGAACCGATTCAAAAGTAATTCTGTATTGTGTTTACAGATGTGGACGAGTTTTCTGTAAGGCTGATGGAAGGATTTTCTAACACCTCTGGTCGAGTTGAAGTGTTCTATGACGGAGAGTGGGGGACCATATGTTCGAGTAGATGGGGTGACAATGACGCCAAAGTTGTCTGTCGAATGCTTGGATACAGGTAACGTGCTCAACGGAGAGCGAAAACAAGGATATTAATTCAATAAAAGCTGTACCGAATATACTTTAGAAAAAAAATGAGTAACGGCATTTTTTTCGATCCATATAATGTCCCAAACAGCTCGACAGGTAAACTTTTTTTTGATTCACTGACCAATCAACGCTCTCTATAACTTTGAAAGCAAAATTTTGATCGTCTTATTTCATTTTGAGTACAATGCCGGCACTTGATCTTGTGTACCTAAGAGTTTAATAGTTGATCAATAATTCATTTGCTATTTATTGATTGTTATATCATTTTGTCTTCACATAACAAACATTCTTTTTTCAGTAACTTCACAAAAATAAATGTTTTTTCCCTGTTTACCAAAAAATAAATGAAAAGCTTGTACCTTACCCTGTGTTGAAAACGGAAGTAAATATGGCACATGATATTGCGCAGAACACTCTATAATTCAATTTAAAGCACATTATAATATAATGGGTTTTTTTGAAAATGGACTATATATTATTGAGAACTTAGGTACATTTCAAACAAAAGATCTATAGAATGATCTCGAACATTACCGGACTGTGTTGCCCCAACAATCTACATGGTTTATAAGTTGTTTTATATCCTCCTCGGACGTAGCAGACGATGGGTAGACACTCGAGTTCGAACAGCAGTGGCTGCTTCTTTTTTGTTTTGTTTTGAGTGTGTATCAACTTATATCATTTTTAATGGTGTAATGGCAAATAAATGTTTTTGCTACTATTTTACACAATTTTCTGTTGAAACATTATAACATTTGATACTTACATATGTACATTAATGTATTGCGACAATCTGGGTAGTTTTTCGCAAATCCATCTTCCCATTAGGAGGACTCTTTTTCTTTTTTCATGATTTATGAGGTATGCCTGGACACCTCCCTCTTCAGAGTTTGTTTTCCGTTTGAAGTTTTTATTTGAGTCAATGTTATTTTCTATTTCCAATGAATTTATTTATCGCCCTTTACATTACTTACATTACATTTCGTCTGTGACATTCTACAGGTGTCACCCCAGTAGTGCTATACGATAAACATCGAATAAAACTATCTATTAACAGTGAGAATGTCAATTATTACAACACCTTCTTCCCCCGGGGTACGGGGATGGTGTGGATGACTGATGTCGGATGTACAGGAACAGAATCAACTCTGTATGAGTGTGGATTTAACGGATGGGGGTCTGCCTGTTCTCATAACTATGATGTCGGTGTCTTCTGTTTTAACAATACAGGTAATTGAACAGTTGGTATCTATACAGGTAATTAAGTAGATGTCGATAACAAAACAGGTACGTATTATCAAGTAGATGTCGATAACAATTCAGGTAATTAAACAGTAGATGTTTGTATCAACACAGGTAATTAAACAGTTTATTTTTAAAACAAATAATCAACAATCAAAACGAATTGATGCTGGCCGTTTTATTCAAAACAAACTCTGTACTTTGGCGTTATTAATTCTGACCTTTCCATGTTAGATGCATCTGAGGTGTCGGTCCGTCTGATAGAAGTACCAGGATATCACAACGGATCCGGCCGTGTGGAGGTGTTCTATGCCGGTCTGTGGGGATATGTCATATATAACAGCTGGGACGATAAAGATGCTGACGTCGTATGTAGGATGCTGGGATATAGGTAAGTATTGATATCAATAATGTAGGAAAATATATTGAACAAACACTGACATGATAACTAAAGCCGCACCTTCTTAACTAATAAATTTTTGATAAACCTTATTTTATTGGGAACTTTGAATTGAATGATAATTAGTAATAAAACATATCGGCCATCTTTTCCCATAAAGATGAGCCAAGTTTTCGCCATATCCTTGTTGCATTATTTAATTGTGTGAACAGAGCTTGCTGCTTGTCAGTTTATGGCGTATAGCACATACAAGGGATGCTGTTGCCTATTCGAAGAAATGGGTAAATACGCTATTTTATTTCATGTGATATTTTAACATAATACCATGAAGTAGTCTTTGGTTTTGCTCGTCCAAGTGAGCAGCAGCATTAAGCACTGTGACCGCTAAATTGATATGTTCCTATACATTAACACAAAATTGATTACAATCATAGATTTCTCTCCTTTGGGCAACACTCTTTTGACCTCAATAGATTCATTACTGTAATAAAATAGTACAGGGATAAATATGATACCTGAACAATATATTACTGATAAACTACTAAATTTCAAAATGCAAGTGCATTAGATTTATTTGTATCTGTAGTACTGGAAAAGGAAGATCTATAAATAACTACATAGACACAGACTACCCTCAACACCCTTCGTGGATGACCAATGTCCAGTGTAATGGTTCGGAGGTGACCATCGCCGACTGTCCGTTTGATGGATGGGGGTATTCGTACCGTTCATCCAATTTGATATCTGCCTTTGTATCCTGTCTCAATCAGTCAGGTAATATTTTATCAATAGTTTTTTTTCACCAGTTGAACGACTCTAAACACAATTATGATGACTGTAGGACGAACGCGAGAATAATTCACTAGTTCTAAGTATATTGTATATACATGTTCAGTGTAACTTGTCTGAAGCGGAAGTCGCTGGGATCAACATTTATGGTCGGTATAGCTAGGTGTTCAGATCACTCATTTTCTAAATACTATAAATATTGAAGGAACAATGTCATACGACGGAAATCATATGGATTCGGATAAGACAAGGGTGGGATTAGACACATTATACTGTAACAGCAAAAGTTTTGAACCGGACTTGTATATCCAGTAATACATTTACCAGCATAATTATGTAAGTACATCTTATATTGACAATATTTAAATATCATGTACATGGAACCGATTCAAAAGTAATTCTGTATTGTGTTTACAGATGTGGACGAGTTTTCTGTAAGGCTGATGGAAGGATTTTCTAACACCTCTGGTCGAGTTGAAGTGTTCTATGACGGACAGTGGGGGACCATATGTTCGAGTAGATGGGATGACAATGACGCCAAAGTGGTCTGTCGAATGCTTGGATACAGGTAACGTGCTCAACGTAGAGCGAAAACAAGGATATTAATTCAATAAAAGCTGTACCGAATATACTTTAGAAAAAAAATGAGTAACGGCATTTTTTCGATCCATATAATGTCCCAAACAGCTCGGCAGGTAAACTTTTTTTTGATTCACTGACCAATCAACGCTCTCTATAACTTTGAAAGCAAAATTTTGATCGTCTTATTTCATTTTGAGTACAATGCCGGCACTTGATCTTGTGTACCTAAGAGTTTAATAGTTGATCAATTATTCATTTGCTATTTATTGATTGTTATATCATTTTGTCTTCACATAACAAACATTCTTTTTTCAGTAACTTCACAAAAATAAATGTTTTTTCCCTGTTTACCAAAAAATAAATGAAAAGCTTGTACCTTACCCTGTGTTGAAAACGGAAGTAAATATGGCACATGATATTGCGCAGAACACTCTATAATTCAATTTAAAGCACATTATAATATAATGGGTTTTTTTGAAAATGGACTATATATTATTGAGAACTTAGGTACATTTCAAACAAAAGATCTATAGAATGATCTCGAACATTACCGGACTGTGTTGCCCCAACAATCTACATGGTTTATAAGTTGTTTTATATCCTCCTCGGACGTAGCAGACGATGGGTAGACACTCGAGTTCGAACAGCAGTGGCTGCTTCTTTTTTGTTTTGTTTTGAGTGTGTATCAACTTATATTATTTTTAATGGTGTAATGGCAAATAAATGTTTTTGCTACTATTTTACACAATTTTCTGTTGAAACATTATAACATTTGATACTTACATATGTACATAATGTATTGCGACAATCTGGGTAGTTTTTCGCAAATCCATCTTCCCATTAGGATGACTCTTTTTCATGATTTATGAGGTATGCCTGGACACCTCCCTCTTCAGAGTTTGTTTTCCGTTTGAAGTTTTTATTTGAGTCAATGTTATTTTCTATTTCCAAGGAATTTATTTATCGCCCTTTACATTACTTACATTACATTTCGTCTGTGACATTCTACAGGTGTCACCCCAGTAGTGCTATACGATAAACATCGAATAAAACTATCTATTAACAGTGAGAATGTCAATTATTACAACACCTTCTTCCCCCGGGGAACGGGGATGGTGTGGATGACTGATCTCAAATGTACAGGAACAGAATCAACTCTGTATGAGTGTGGATTTAACGGATGGGGGTCTGCCTGTTCTCATAACTATGATGTCGGTGTCTTCTGTTTTAACAATACAGGTAATTGAACAGTTGGTATCTATACAGGTAATTAAGTAGATGTCGATAACAAAACAGGTACGTATTATCAAGTAGATGTCGATAACAATTCAGGTAATTAAACAGTAGATGTTTGTATCAACACAGGTAATTAAACAGTTTATTTTTAAAACAAATAATCAACAATCAAAACGAATTGATGCTGGCCGTTTTATTCAAAACAAACTCTGTACTTTGGCGTTATTAATTCTGACCTTTCCATGTTAGATGCATCTGAGGTGTCGGTCCGTCTGATAGAAGTACCAGGATATCACAACGGATCCGGCCGTGTGGAGGTGTTCTATGCCGGTCTGTGGGGATATGTCATATATAACAGCTGGGACGATAAAGATGCTGACGTCGTATGTAGGATGCTGGGATATAGGTAAGTATTGATATCAATAATGTAGGAAAATATATTGAACAAACACTGACATGATAACTAAAGCCGCACCTTCTTAACTAATAAATTTTTGATAAACCTTATTTTATTGGGAACTTTGAATTGAATGATAATTAGTAATAAAACATATCGGCCATCTTTTCCCATAAAGATGAGCCAAGTTTTCGCCATATCCTTGTTGCATTATTTGATTGTGTGAACAGAGCTTGCTGCTTGTCAGTTTATGGCGTATAGCACATACAAGGGATGCTGTTGCCTATTCGTAGAAATGGGTAAATACGCTATTTTATTTCATGTGATATTTTAACATATTACCATGAAGTAGTCTTTGGTTTTGCTCGTCCAAGTGAGCAGCAGCATTAAGCACTGTGACCGCTAAATTTATATGTTCCTATACATTAACACAAAATTGATTACAATCATAGATTTCTCTCCTTTGGGCAACACTCTTTTGACCTCAATAGATTCATTACTGTAATAAAATAGTACAGGGATAAATATGATACCTGAACAATATATTACTGATAAACTACTAAATTTCAAAATGCAAGTGCATTAGATTTATTTGTATCTGTAGTACTGGAAAAGGAAGATCTATAAATAACTACATAGACACAGACTACCCTCAACACCCTTCGTGGATGACCAATGTCCAGTGTAATGGTTCGGAGGTGACCATCG
Organism: Argopecten irradians; assembly: GCF_041381155.1. Classification (NCBI taxonomy): domain Eukaryota; kingdom Metazoa; phylum Mollusca; class Bivalvia; order Pectinida; family Pectinidae; genus Argopecten; species Argopecten irradians. The sequence continues at coordinate 36,358,630 of NC_091135.1, forward strand.
CCGACTGTCCGTTTGATGGATGGGGGTATTCGTACCGTTCATCCAATTTGATATCTGCCTTTGTATCCTGTCTCAATCAGTCAGGTAATATTTTATCAATAGTTTTTTTTTCACCAGTTGAACGACTCTAAACACAATTATGATGACTGTAGGGCGAACGCGAGAGTAATTCACTTGTTCTAAGTATATTACATATACATGTTCAGTGTAACTTGTCTGAAGCGGAAGTCGCTGGGATCAACATTTATGGTCTTTATAGCTAGGTGTTCAGATCACTCATTTTCTAAATACTATAAATATTGAAGGAACAATGTCATACGACGGAAATCATATGGATTCGGATAAGACAAGGGTGGGATTAGACACATTATACTGTAACAGCAAAAGTTTTGAACCGGACTTGTATATCCAGTAATACATTTACCAGCATAATTATGTAAGTACATCTTATATTGACAATATTTAAATATCATGTACATGGAACCGATTCAAAAGTAATTCTGTATTGTGTTTACAGATGTGGAAGAGTTTTCTGTAAGGCTGATGGAAGGATTTTCTAACACCTCTGGTCGAGTTGAAGTGTTCTATGACGGACAGTGGGGGACCATATGTTCGAGTAGATGGGATGACAATGACGCCAAAGTGGTCTGTCGAATGCTTGGATACAGGTAACGTGCTCAACGTAGAGCGAAAACAAGGATATTAATTCAATAAAAGCTGTACCGAATATACTTTAGAAAAAAAATGAGTAACGGCATTTTTTCGATCCATATAATGTCCCAAACAGCTCGGCAGGTAAACTTTTTTTTATTCGCTGACCAATCAACGCTCTCTATAACTTTGAAAGCAAAATTTTGATCGTCTTATTTCATTTTGAGTACAATGCCGGCACTTGATCTTGTGTACCTAAGAGTTTAATAGTTGATCAATTATTCATTTGCTATTTATTGATTGTTATTTTACCTTACCCTGTGTTGAAAACGGAAGTAAATATGGCACATGATATTGCGCAGAACACTCTATAATTCAATTTAAAGCACATTATAATATAATGTTTTTTTTTTAAAATGGACTATATATTATTGAGAACTTAGGTACATTTCAAACAAAAGATCTATAGAATGATCTCGAACATTACCGGACTGTGTTGCCCCAACAATCTACATGGTTTATAAGTTGTTTTATATCCTCCTCGGACGTAGCAGACGATGGGTAGACACTCGAGTTCGAACAGCAGTGGCTGCTTCTTTTTTGTTTTGTTTTGAGTGTGTATCAACTTATATTATTTTTAATGGTGTAATGGCAAATAAATGTTTTTGCTACTATTTTACACAATTTTCTGTTGAAACATTATAACATTTGATACTTACATATGTACATTAATGTATTGCGACAATCTGGGTAGTTTTTTGCAAATCCATCTTCCCATTAGGATGACTATTTTTCATGATTTATGAGGTATGCCTGGACACCTCCCTCTTCAGAGTTTGTTTTCCGTTTGAAGTTTTTATTTGAGTCAATGTTATTTTCTATTTCCAAGGAATTTATTTATCGCCCTTTACATTACTTACATTACATTTCGTCTGTGACATTCTACAGGTGTCACCCCAGTAGTGCTATACGATAAACATCGAATAAAACTATCTATTAACAGTGAGAGTGTCAATTATTACAACTACTTCTTCCCTCCTGGTACGGGGATGGTGTGGATGACTGATCTCAAATGTACAGGAACAGAATCAACTCTGTATGAGTGTGGATTTAACGGATGGGGGTCTGCCTGTTCTCATTACCATGATGTCGGTGTCTTCTGTTTTAACAATACAGGTAATTGAACAGTCGGTATCTATACAGGTAATTAAGTAGATGTCGGTAACAGTACAGGTACGTATTATCAAGTAGATGTCGATAACAATTCAGGTAATTAAACAGTAGATGTTTGTATCAACACAGGTAATTAAACAGTTTATTTTTAAAACAAATAATCAACAATCAAAACGAATTGATGCTGGCCGTTTTATTCAAAACAAACTCTGTACTTTGGCGTTATTAATTCTGACCTTTCCATGTTAGATGCATCTGAGGTGTCGGTCCGTCTGATAGAAGTACCAGGATATCACAATCGATCCGGCCGTGTGGAGGTGTTCTATGCCGGTCTGTGGGGATATGTCATATATAACAGCTGGGACGATAAAGATGCTGACGTCGTATGTAGGATGCTGGGATATAGGTAAGTATTGATATCAATAATGTATGTAAATATATTGAACAAACACTGACATGATAACTAAAGCCGCACCTTCTTAACTAATAAATTTTTGATAAACCTTATTTTATTGGGAACTTTGAATTGAATGATAATTAGTAATAAAACATATCGGCCATCTTTTCCCATAAAGATGAGCCAAGTTTTCGCCATATCCTTGTTGCATTATTTGATTGTGTGAACAGAGCTTGCTGCTTGTCAGTTTATGGCGTATAGCACATACAAGGGATGCTGTTGCCTATTCGTAGAAATGGGTAAATACGCTATTTTATTTCATGTGATATTTTAACATATTACCATGAAGTAGTCTTTGGTTTTGCTCGTCCAAGTGAGCAGCAGCATTAAGCACTGTGACCGCTAAATTGATATGTTCCTATACATTAACACAAAATTGATTACAATCATAGATTTCTCTCCTTTGGGCAACACTCTTTTGACCTCAATAGATTCATTACTGTAATAAAATAGTACAGGGATAAACATGATACCTGAACAATATATTACTGATAAACTACTAAATTTCAAAATGCAAGTGCATTAGATTTATTTGTATCTGTAGTACTGGAAAAGGAAGATCTATAAATAACTACATAGACACAGACTACCCTCAACACCCTTCGTGGATGACCAATGTCCAGTGTAATGGTTCGGAGGTGACCATCGCCGACTGTCCGTTTGATGGATGGGGGTATTCGTACCGTTCATCCAATTTGATATCTGCCTTTGTATCCTGTCTCAATCAGTCAGGTAATATTTTATCAATAGTTTTTTTTTCACCAATTGAACGACTCTAAACACAATTATGATGACTGTAGGACGAACGCGAGAATAATTCACTAGTTCTAAGTATATTGTATATACATGTTCAGTGTAACTTGTCTGAAGCGGAAGTCGCTGGGATCAACATTTATGGTCTGTATAGCTAGGTGTTCAGATCACTCATTTTCTAAATACTATAAATATTGAAGGAACAATGTCATACGACGGAAATCATATGGATTCGGATAAGACAAGGGTGGGATTAGACACATTATACTGTAACAGCAAAAGTTTTGAACCGGACTTGTATATCCAGTAATACATTTACCAGCATAATTATGTAAGTACATCTTATATTGACAATATTTAAATATCATGTACATGGAACCGATTCAAAAGTAATTCTGTATTGTGTTTACAGATGTGGAAGAGTTTTCTGTAAGGCTGATGGAAGGATTTTCTAACACCTCTGGTCGAGTTGAAGTGTTCTATGACGGACAGTGGGGGACCATATGTTCGAGTAGATGGGATGACAATGACGCCAAAGTGGTCTGTCGAATGCTTGGATACAGGTAACGTGCTCAACGTAGAGCGAAAACAAGGATATTAATTCAATAAAAGCTGTACCGAATATACTTTAGAAAAAAAATGAGTAACGGCATTTTTTCGATCCATATAATGTCCCAAACAGCTCGGCAGGTAAACTTTTTTTTGATTCACTGACCAATCAACGCTCTCTATAACTTTGAAAGCAAAATTTTGATCGTCTTATTTCATTTTGAGTACAATGCCGGCACTTGATCTTGTGTACCTAAGAGTTTAATAGTTGATCAATAATTCATTTGCTATTTATTGATTGTTATATCATTTTGTCTTCACATAACAAACATTCTTTTTTCAGTAACTTCACAAAAATAAATGTTTTTTCCCTGTTTACCAAAAATAAATGAAAAGCTTGTACCTTACCCTGTGTTGAAAACGGAAGTAAATATGGCACATGATATTGCGCAGAACACTCTATAATTCAATTTAAAGCACATTATAATATAATGGGGTTTTTTTAAATGGACTATATATTATTGAGAACTTAGGTACATTTCAAACAAAAGATCTATAGAATGATCTCGAACATTACCGGACTGTGTTGCCCCAACAATCTACATGGTTTATAAGTTGTTTTATATCCTCCTCGGACGTAGCAGACGATGGGTAGACACTCGAGTTCGAACAGCAGTGGCTGCTTCTTTTTTGTTTTGTTTTGAGTGTGTATCAACTTATATTATTTTTAATGGTGTAATGGCAAATAAATGTTTTTGCTACTATTTTACACAATTTTCTGTTGAAACATTATAACATTTGATACTTACATATGTACATTAATGTATTGCGACAATCTGGGTAGTTTTTCGCAAATCCATCTTCCCATTAGGAGGACTCTTTTTCATGATTTATGAGGTATGCCTGGACACCTCCCTCTTCAGAGTTTGTTTTCCGTTTGAAGTTTTTATTTGAGTCAATGTTATTTTCTATTTCCAAGGAATTTATTTATCGCCCTTTACATTACTTACATTACATTTCGTCTGTGACATTCTACAGGTGTCACCCCAGTAGTGCTATACGATGAACATCGAATAAAACTATCTATTAACAGTGAGAGTGTCAATTACTACAACTACTTCTTCCCTCCTGGTACGGGGATGGTGTGGATGACTGATCTCGAATGTACAGGAACAGAATCAACTCTGTATGAGTGTGGATTTAACGGATGGGGGTCTGCCTGTTCTCATTACTATGATGTCGGTGTCTTCTGTTTTAACAATACAGGTAATTGAACAGTCGGTATCTATAAAAGTAATTAAGTAGATGTCGGTAACAAAATAGGTATGTATTATCAAGTAGATATTGGTATCAATACTATACAATTATCGACCTATTTTCAGGTGGATACGTTGAGTTATCAACCCGAGTAAGTGATATATCCTGAGGCCGGAGGCCGAGGGTGATATCATTTACGAGGGTGAAAAAACAGGATGGTATTTGAAAACTTTCTGTTTACGAAAGTAGTTACATGTAGTATTAATGGTAAATATCCAAATGCTTCTTGCTAATGCTTCTTGCTTCTTGCTAAATAACGGTGTAGACTGGTAGACTGGTAGACTGGTAGAACCGGAATATTGTATCAACTGCAGCCCGTCTGGCAATTATGAACGTTTTCCATAATTTGAAGTTTGCAGTTCATTTCTGTTGATCACCGTTGATCGCAGTAAACTTGCTGCATTCCGCCATACATGTTGTCGAATATAATAATGACGTCACAATAGACTATCCCGACGTCATTGAATGATGGAAACTCCGGTTACGCTATATTTAGGTACGACTCGACGTCAAAAGTGATTATGACGTCACATCTCAAGGGAGTTTTCCTCGATCTATTTTTGACGCAGGTTACTGGACTCGCGAGAGGTATCTGGACTGAGTCCAGTAACCTCGCGTGCTTTTCGCCGCCCATTTCGGGGTTGATATCGCAGTTGATGAATACTTCTGAGAAGCGTATCGGCCAATCAAAAGACAGCAAAAACACCAGTCATATAAATATAATAAAGGTAATTAAACAGTAGATGTCGGTATCAATACAGATAATTAAATAGCAGATGTTGAAAGTTAAATAATTTTATATGTCATTCGCCTAAAGGCTCGTGGCATATAAAATTTTTGAACTCGTTTGATAAATTCCATATCACATAGTCACAAGTGTAAGATACAGCGAAAAACAATTTATGAAAGAAACGCTATGCTGTATTGTATCTGTTTTAACGGTACCATTTCTACTATTATGTTGGATAATATTGAAGTAGAGATCAATGTTTATGCTAAATACGACCAAAATAAATGAACTTATAACTTTTCAAACTTTCCCTTCCTAACTTTTTTTTTGTTTTCATGATTGTTTTGAACCACAAATATGTATATTTACGTATAGGGGAAATTATATCAGAATTGTATAGTATATATGTAAGAGTATATACAAGAAATTGTTCGTAGCGGCATTGACGTATATATGCATTGGGATAATAAACATATTGATTGATACACGTTAAACAAAATGAAACAAAAAAAACTTTTCTTTTTTAACAATTACACCAATGAAGACCGATTTATTCAAAACAAACTTTGTACTTAGACGTTATTAATTCTTATCTTTCCATGTTAGATGCGTCTGAGGTGGCGGTCCGTCTTATTGAAGTATCAGAATATCACAACCGATCCGGCCGTGTGGAGGTGTTCTATGCCGGTCTGTGGGGATATGTCATATACAACAGCTGGGACGATAAAGATGCTGACGTCGTATGTAGGATGCTGGGATATAGGTAAGTATTGATAACAATAGTCTATGTAAACCTATTGAACAAACGCTGAATATATATAAAAAGTATGCTATTTCTGTCATACACATTTCTTGTGTCATTTTAACAATAAGTTTTTCTTGTCCCAGTGAGCAGTGTTAAGCAGTGTGACGGCTTAATGAAAAGGTTTTTTAAATCATCACTAAATAAATTGCATTAATAGATTTTTCTTGTTCGATCTCAATAAATTCACTTTTATAACCATTTAATATAGAAATATTAATAAGATAATGAAATAAGATGATATCTAAGGAAAACTATTATTACTGACAAACTACTCGTTAGAAATTTTAAAATTGCAAGTGAATGAGATTTATTTGTATCTGTAGTACTGGCATTACAATTATAGATTTCTCTCCTTCGGGCAACACTATTTTGACCTCAATAGATTCACTAATGTAACAATTTAGTACAGGGATAAAGATGATATCTGAACAATATATTACTGATAAACTACTAAATTTCAAAATGCAAGTAAATGAGATTTATTTGTATCTGTAGTACTGGAAAAGGAAGATCTATAAATAACTACATAGACACAGACTACCCTCAACACCCTTCGTGGATGGCCAATGTCCAGTGTAATGGTTCAGAGGTGACCATCGCCGACTGTCCGTTTGATGGATGGGGGTATTCGTACCGTTCATCCAATCTGATATCTGCCTTTGTGTCCTGCCTCAGTCAATCAGGTAGGATTTCATCAATATGTTTACCATTAAAACGGATTCAAAATGAATTATGATGAATGCTTTTAAAAAGCCAATGGTAATTATTTCATAAACAACCAAACTACAGCAATTTGCATCGGGAACATCTTAAAGTACCTTTAATACATACATGTTAAGTATACATGTAATTTGTACATGAAATTAAAAAACATAATATCAGAATTTACAACATGCAATAACAAAACCTATATCAACCTTGTATAAATGGCCGACACTCCATATAGTAGAATATTAGTAATGATTTTCTGCATTTGTCTCATGGGCGTTCTTTTCTAAAGGCATTGGTAGTGAATAAATATACGATATACTTATAAAGATGAGTTCTCGTTTATTTTCGTTTATATTTTTTTTTAAATATTTGTTTTATAATAAATACATATCAAGGGAGACAATTCAGCAGAAGGTTGACAACTCCGTTTCACACACACTATCATATTCATTGACAATTTAATACAAAAACTTGATAGCTTTGAACAACTTCAGTTATATACATATTAAATTATGTTAAAAGTTAATTTGAAATTGTTATATTAAAAACTAAATTTAAACAATCAAATACAATACCATGTATAGCGTTTATCGATTGTTCTCCATAAACATAAGGAATATTATTTCCGTTTTGGATCGTAAAGTTGTAAGCACCAAATCCATAATTGTATGATAATATAAGAATATTTTGATTCCTTTATTTTTCTACTAATAGACAATGAAAACACATGTGTAATTGTTTATTGAGTAATTGTGTGCGACATGGTTGTCAATTTACTACAGTCGTTGCGTCATCGTAATACAAGCTGTAGAAAGGTACCGACAATATCTCGCGTGTGACGTTTGTCAATGAATTTCAATTTCCATTTTGGTAATTAACGCAACTGCAACAATGAAAGAAACATTGCAACTAACATTTTCACGATAGTAAACATTCCGAATAAAGAAATCGGAATCTATCTTTACCATATGACCTTTTGTTATTTGTGTCGAAGTGTTTTCAGATATTCACTCAACACAGATATTTTTTGTCCCTCTTTAATGATGTAGACGTACAGGATCACGCCGTCCGCTTGGTTGGTGGGTTTTCCAACAGCTCTGGCCGCGTTGAGGTGTACTATGATAAAGAGTGGGGAGCCGTATGTGACAGAAATTGGGACAATAATGATGCTGAAGTTGTCTGTCGGATGCTTGGATACAGGTACATTTCGTATACATCATGCTATCTTCTTTTAATGACATTTTCTTTCAGGAAAATCGATCGTTTCAACATGACTGAAAGAAAGTGATCAACATTTATTCTTGACATTTTCGGAGTTTGAAGCTGGTTGATTGCGCCACAGAATAGAATATAGGCATAGCGAATTCTTACAAAAGTTTGCAAACAAAATTTAACTGATACATATCATTCTAATGTCAACTTTAAGATCCTTCGGAATTCCTTGTTTCTCTTTTTCTACTTTGAACATGAAATTGATTTATTCTCGTGGAAGATCTCAATGAAAGTACCGTTTCTATTTCCACAGCCGAGGTTCTGCTTACCGTTACGGTGTGTTTGGAGTAGGCACTGGGACTACTTGGATGACTGATGTTCGTTGTTCTGGCACGGAGTCTAAACTGTTTCATTGTTCCTTTAATGGATGGGGTTATTATTGTTCCCATGACTACGATGTTGGAGTCGTATGCTTCAACGATTCCGGTGTGTATATTACCCAGACATAAATAAGATAGATAAAATATAGTAATTCACCAAGCCCCTGAACAAAGTTTTTTTTTATCTTTATTAGGAGTCCTGAAATAAGGGGAATGCAACCATGTGATGCCACTACTCAATCGAAATAAAATTAGACAACTTCCCCTTCGGTGTCACCTCAGCACGAACCCTGGTCTAGAACATCTCGGGACGTGCTAGTAGCTGTTCATACTTCCGAGAGAAGCAACCACATCGAACATTTTATAGGCAACACGCTGATTGGCTAAACATAGGGGTTATTCTGAGGTGACCCCGAACGGAAAGTTGTTTGATCTTTTAGTGGAGCGTATCGTAAAGCAAAACAACGATACTGTCCTTTCTACCCATCCCTGTTGTAAAATATCTTGATCAAGATATGAAAATATTGAAAACGAAAAAGTCCAGGATTTAGTGAATCCACTCTTAAATCACATTCTGTTTTTAAACAAGAAAGCATATTGATAAAAGGGGTGTTGTGAGCTGATATATCACTAAATTCATTGAAAAGAAATTTGAACTTGTTTTAAATCAATTGAAACATGTATATTATGTCTGGATATTTTTGTAAACAAACTTAACTTTGGGGATTTTCGATTCTGCTGAAACAGAGGGCTGGACCAACAGAGCCAACATTTATAAAAATTCAGTTTCTCTTCCCCAGAGGGTGTTTCTGGTCAAATTTGGTTACAATCCGTGCAGAACTACGTGACTATTAGTAATTTAAAGGATTTACCTTTGTTTCCCCTATTGGGTTCCGCAGTTCCTGCCCCCGGGATTCAGAGCCAAAATTTATGCAAACTCTGTTCCCCTTCCCAAAGTATGTTTCTGGCCAAATGTTGTTACCATCCATGCAGGACGTTAAGACGTTTAGCGATAAAAATTATTTACTTCTATTTCCCTATTGGGCTCCACCCCTCCCACCCACGGGGGCGAAGCAGAGCTAAAAGAATGTTTCTGGCCAATATTGTTTACAATCCACGCAGAACTCTATGAAAAGTACCGATTTAAAGGGACAATTTAATGAGGCTTATTCTATTACATAACACGAAGCAAAATATGACATAAATGTATTGTTCTACAATCCTTATGAAACATACAACAAAAAATATTGACAAATTCCACGGCATTGTAAAAAAGAATTTTGATTGATCAATACGATTAAGCAGGTATAACATGTATGCTGTACCCATTAATCAAATGCAATACATTACTACTGAGGAGTTGATAAAATTATGTATAGACAAGAACATGCACCCAATAACGTAAACACACTTGTAAGAGCGATTTGAGTAGTTCTAGACAAAAAAAAACATACAACAGGGCCAGGGTTCGGCAGAAAAGTTGTCCGACCACAGTGTGTGATGGTGGACAGCAAGTGACTTTGAACATTTCACATACATTTCACTGCAGTGGGCTTTTCTGACATATCACATTAAAACCAACTAATCTAATCTAATTTACTATCATTTCCCCTATTGGGCACCGCCCCTCTTGCCTCCGGGAGACAGAATCAAAATGTATACAAACTCTGTTCCCCTCCCCCAAGGATGTTTCTGGCCAAATTTGGTTACAATCCATATAGAGCTCTATGACTAATAGCGATTTAAATGAAATATTGACGGACGGACGGATGGACTGAGGACGACAAACGCCGCGCAATGACATAACGAAGGGCTAGTCAGGTAAACATTGTACCGTCTCGGCCGTTAGTCATCAAAACGCCACGTCCAAATAAAATTCATTATCAATATAATAAAGGTTTGTCCTAATGAAATGTTCCTGTTTTACTTAGATATTTCGGACGTAAAATTCCGCCTAGTAGAAGTGGACGGATATAACAAAAGCTCAGGGTGGATTGAGGTGTTCTATGGTGGCTACTGGGGTTATGTAGGACACAATAGTTGGCAGGTGAACGACGCCCATGTCGCGTGTAGGATGTTCGGATACAGGTATGTATGTGGCCAGTTTGTTGATGAGGTACATGATTTTTTTATGTGTAATTGTAATCTAATCAGACACAGATATCTTCGTTTCATACCGCTAGCAGATCTTTATTTGTTCCGGATAACGTAACTGCACTTGATACGCTTTCATTTGTGGCAATTATGAAGGATATGAATATTCTCCATACGTGAAAATTGTGTGATATTTTTAAAGCAAATTCCCATGTTTGTGTCTTTTTAAGTAAAAAAATCAGGCTTGTTTCTGATAATATGAAGTATGACTGTTTGTAGGATTGAAATAAACAGTGTTTTCTTTAATTACAAATTAGTTATATACAGTCGACATAGTCTATTCTCTCAGAATAACAGCATATATTACCCATTACCCCCTTAATTTTGAAGATCAAAGTGCTTCATTTTCACATTTTTGGCAAATTCAAGGTTTTATTGAAAAAGTTCTGATAACTCCCTTTTCCCAACAATTATCAATACATGTATCTGTTATTTCTAATGGTTCTATAAGTTATTCACGTCTTAGCTGCGAGCACGAAGTCAACATGGGCATTTGCTATGTGTTCAACTAGGTTGATGATTTTTCGGGTTTATGAAGACATGGACTAAAACGAAAGGACATTTGTCATAGACTCTTTAACACTTCTAACCAATAGAAATGAGTATAACATATGAAATATGATAATCACAAATCAAATATAAGGTGAAACTTATTTTAGCACTGGTTCGGCTCATCAATATCGATGCCGATTTGAAGGGGTTAAGCGTCCAAAACCAACCTGGATGGACTCGATAGATTGTATCGGAACAGAGACAAGTCTAGCGCAGTGTTCCTTTGGTGGCTGGGGAGTGTACTATGGAGCTGGGGTCTCCTATCAGGATTGCGCCTTCGTCAAATGCACCGGTCCCATGGGTTTGTTCAGTAATACTAAAAAAAAGAGTGATAGAGTCTTGCTCTATTATATCAATAAATTCGGTTAACTTATTTCTACTCGTATACAAATTATCAAGTAAATTTATATATATATTCATGTTTACCCATTTATTTACCTTGTATGAAATAATTCTACTTTTTTTCTTTCAGTTTAAGTATAATTACATTGTCTTAAATGGCTGAAATCAAATCAATATGACACACAACACTTTTAGCATATCACATGGCTACATTGATAAACAGATATACAATCGTTTGATCCTGATCTTGTATTGTTATTCTGATGACGTCATGTAATTGTGGTGTCATGTACTGTCATGATATCATGGTGTCTAAATACATATGATGTAAACAATTACCATATGCAAATGTCTATTTGTCTATGTGTATGTTGATGACGTCATGTTGTTGTGGTGTCCTAACGTGGTGTCCCAGTACCATGTGATGTTTATATGTATAATTACATTTACGTTTGTTTGTATGAATGAAAATGCATTTGTATGGATTAGCATATGAGATTAGATTCATTGAATGAATGAGATATTTTCCTCCCAAGACATTTTCCTTAAACAACAGCTCATCCATACCGACTCTATTTACAAGGTAAGCAATGATACCTATTTCAACTTATTATATAATTTAAATTTTGTTGAATGTAGTAAATTTATGACATAGATCTTTAAATATTTGCATTGATTAATAATATAAGATTCAATACTAAGCTTTGATAAAGTTTTATCCATTTCCCATAAAAAACTTGTTTAAATACAGTGACTAACGTTTCCTATTTCAGTTTAGCACATTTGCAAAATGTGACAATGATACTTGTACATAGAGCCAATGAAGCATATTCCAGTCAATGGACAACACACCATTCTTAGTTTATGCTGTGGTCATACCGATACGACAAAAGGAAGGTATGGATGGATGAGAAATGCATTCAGGTAATTTGGAAGTATTACCGCAAATAATAAACATGTTACAAAGATACACAGGATTATGAATGGCATTTCCTCTACAAAGAAACATTTTATAATTGTATTTCATGTTGCATAACAATCTAAGAACGTTACCTTCAATAGCATCCATATTAGACTCCCGTAGTTAATTCTAAAAAGAAAATCATCGGCATCTTAATCATAATTTTTAAAAATGTACTCGCCATTAAATATTACATTTGCAAATTAGACCTAGAATTATCACAATAGTATGTCCGCATAATTCCATTACTTCTAATCATGAATATTTCATCTTCGGTTTTTCTTTTTTTTATTACGTTTACGACTTACAGGACAAATCTTGAGATCATTTGTATCAATATTAAGCCTAGCAAATGTATTCTATTTCATATTCATAACATGTAACATAAGCAATTATAATAAAAAAACTGATTTTATAATGAGACTGCAAGAACAGTATATAAACAAACAGCTAAATACTGGAGACTTTTCACAATACAAGTACCGTAACTCTTTCTGGTTGTCTAGAGTGTTTTCATTCTGGTTTTTGGATGTGTGCTGGTTCTGGTTGTCTAGGATGTGTTCTGGTTGTCTAGGATGTGTTCTATTTCTGGTTGTCTAGAATATGTTCTATTTCTGGTTGTCTAGCATGTGTTCTGGTTCTGGTTGTCTAGAAAGTGTTCTCGTTCTGGATGTCTAGGATGTGTTCCAGTGGAAATTACTCCACCAATCATCGCTCCACCAATCAACGACTCGCTTAGTCAAAGTAGAGTAATTTCAGTCATTTTTATGCCCGCGGTTATTACCTAGTTCATATGATTAATTTTGTTTTGAAAAGAACAAAAATAACTAAAGAAAAAACATGAAACGATTTAATGCATATTACATATATAAAAACAATACATTATTTGTATCGTAAACACGCATGACAACAACCTTTTCGCGGAATCAGTAAAGCCCCATACCTTCATGTGTGATATGTACATTATGTAAAGTTTAAAGTTTAGGTTAAAAGTTTCCAAAAGATTGAAAATACAGTTCCTTCTTCCTGAAACCATACAGTTCCTTCTTCCTGAAACCAGCTGTCATGTTTTCTAATTAAAACACAGGATTAGTGCCTTTTAGTTTTCCTTTGAATATAAGATAGAGCTTCCATACAACGATAACGATAATATTCCCAAATATCGTTCCATCTCCCTGTGTGGGAAATTACTATCAAATTCGAAAATAACATAATGCGAGTTATATCTCTCTATGTGCTTAGCTATGATCATATCAGAGTTTGCACACAAATTCAAAGAAAGTAACATTTTATATCATCACAAAGACTTCTTATCTTGCAATTTCCTGAAATTTGTGTTTTGATTTATTTCGGTTAGTTGTAAGGTGTATGAAACATAAATTCAACCTCTCGTCGATTTAGTCTTACATGTTGATTTTCGTTTACTTTACAGGTGAAACCTCTTTGACAGTTACCGATCATGGAATTGGGATTTCCTGTATTACGGTTCTGAAAGCATAGAGAAGGTACACCTAAATTGTCTATCACCAAATATATTGAACAAATAGACCTGAAATACGAAGAAACGAATTGTTTCATAAAATTATAAAAATAAATATATATATGACATACGAAAACAGAAATAAATAAATACGTGTCACATTTTTTCAGAGTGAAATATGAAGTTTTATGGAAAAATATATGTGGTATTTCACCCGAGTAAAAATCACGTGATGAGGAAACTAACAATTTTCACTCGTGTTGTGCATAATTTATATCAAAATTTCAAGCCCTCTCGATGAAATATAACTGCAATTCATCAACAAACAAGAAATATCCTTTATAAATTAATTAATTGTTTGTCAATATTTGCACAGTATATTTAATGTTAGGGTTGAATATAAACATATTTCATGTATATGTGTGTGATAAGTGTACGGAAATAATCCTCATTTGATATTGCCATGGGTTACAGTGTCCAAAGGAGCCTTCCTTCCAGAGTGGACCATAGGCAAACGGGTGGTCGGTTGTCACAGTGCTGTTTGATTCTCCAGGCGAAAGTGAATAAGTGAATAAGCCTGCTGTAGCCTGCCCGACCACGTGGGTTTTCTCCCACAGTCAGACTTCTAACTCGATTTGGGCCAACAGACTCCATTGAAGAAGCTTGTATACACTTTTAAATAATCATAAGTAAATTAGATAATACTTTAAAATGCGATTTCTTGTTTCATTTTCGTAATATCAGTGTAAGGTGACCTAGTGACATTACCATGTTATGTATAACTCTGAGAATATTTTCTGTGAAGCAGCTCAAAAAAGAAATGCTAATAAAAAGATACACGTCAATTTCCAACAACACCCTTAGCCATCATAACACATGGAAATCGTCTTTAATAATGACTTCAATTAAATAGGATAAAGTCAAGGTGAGTGCCTAAAAAGGATACTATGAGCGAGTTCACGTGAAACTCTAAAAGTTAACGCGAGCGGTACGTGTTTCAACAAAACGGCGATAATTTTAACTCGAGTTACGTAATTTGAAGTTTGAACTCTACCCAATATCTATATGTGAAACAAGTGATTAAGTGTATAACATTACGCAAGAAATAACAAAATGCAATATTAACCATGATCAACAAAACAAATTATTATTTTCAGCACACAAAATAAGTTACAAAAATACGACATAAAGAACATCAAATTTTCAATATCAAATATACCAAATTGAAAATCATTCGAATGTCAAATAATAGAAAAATAAAATATGTAAATCAATATTAATTCGCCGAACGTGTATCAACTTTATGATCAACTTTCATTGTCAACTAACTGTGAACAGATGTTTTTATAAAATTTGATTTTTTACAAGTAAAATACAGGAAGAGAAATTATGAGTATTACATCTTAAGTGTAAGCTCTTCTGTGTAGTGCATTTGCGTGGGCATTATATTGCTAGAAAATATACATAAATTTCTTTAAAAAGGTGATCTGTGTGGTAAAATGTCGTTGTACGAAAATTCCAAGATATTTATATGACAATATGCTTAAGCGATTTTTGTGTGAATATCAGGATTATTGTTGATATTTATGAAAAATAATTATAACAAAAGGGTTTAAAATTTGCATATACAACCATAAGCTTGCAAATGTAAATTACATCACTATAACAGTGAAATAAGTATCATAATAGCATACTGTGAAGTAACTTCAGAAATTATTTGTTTGTAATAATTGATTTTTCTTTGTTTTCATACTAAATCGGCCTGGTTGATAGTTCAATTATTTTTTGCGTACCACTATGAAAACTAAACGAAAATGGCGCAAAAACCCAACGTAATAGTGACGCTACAACAGAAACATTGACGTTGCGTATCGATTTCTTGAAAAGCAATGGAATCGTACGTTAATATTATTATCAAATAGCATAAAAAATAAGTATAATAACCATAATTAATAATAAAGAAATGAAAAAATAGTAACATTAAAGTGAATACTCGAACAAAGAAAACCAGTCTAATTGCGTTAATTTACCTTTCAAAAGTCCTTACATATCAAAACCACTGTCAAGTTCTGGTAACGTTGTTCAGTTTTGACCATGGAAATCATGGAAAAGCCCCGTGTAAATTTAGCACAGTTCAAAAAATAAATTCACCTAACTCTTTGAAAGCGAGGTTGCATGGACATGTCAGCACGGACTTAGACTGTTGGGAAGACGATTTAGGATTCTTATAATATAAATTCATTTATTCGCATGCAGAGCGATTGTTAAGGGAAAATTTATTTTTCAATTACATTAGAAATTATACCGAATATATATTAACACCATTTGTACCGATTATTCTCTTTAAGTATTTTGTAGTGGATTAGTAAAACTTTCATATATGAGAATTGAATCACCGTAAAAACGGTAAGCCACCAACGAAAATACAAGACTAAATTGTTGAAAAATTCAATAAGTTGCAGAAAATGAAGACATCATACAATATTAATATGTGAAAATGCGAATAAATTTGTTTGTCATGCTTGAATAAATATTTTCTTTTGGAATATCTAGGAGATTGCTCCAGTGATTGATCCTAAAAATCACCAATCAAGTTTCATGTCAGCTTTGCTCCAAACATATTTCCCGCCCCTTTTGAAGAACATGGCTTCGTCAAATCCACTAAACATGAGGGCATATGACACACCGACGTCCAGAATAGACTTAGAAGGATCCTTAGAACCTCGTGTACAGTCTAAAAACCTCATCTACAAAATAAGTAAGATTGAAAACTTAATTTACTTCTGGTACAAAAGAAGAAATTAAAGATGTAAAAAAACAAGGTCAAATGCAAATGATTCCTATCGAGTACCCCGACCAGGAATCAAACCAGGGTCTTCAGCGTGGAAATCTACGGCTCTGTTCACTGAACCAAAAGAAGTATGCTCTTTCAACTGAATGACAGAGACCGTATTTAACACTACTTGTACGTACAAACAACACCGACACGCTTCTTTTACACAGAAAATTATAGTCTGGTAGAAAAAGTTATATGTGTTATAAGACTTATTAAAAAAGAAACCAAAAAAGTGTTGACAATGTATGATGCTCAAATATTGAATAAAATATATAATAGATTTTCATCATGATTTTGATGGGAAAATGCCACAGATAAAGAACAAAGAATGCCATCATAAAACGAAATCTTTATATAACGTCTAAAATAGAATACATAAGGCCAAAGTTGCAGATGAAAGAACATTAGAACAAGGTCTTCAGCGTTTTCTGAATTATAGATGGCACCCGTCATTTAACAAAATTATTTCAACCAATCATTGCCTTGTATATGCTATTACGTTAGTTCGGCATTTTAAAAATGCTAATAGGCGAGGGTTCCTGAGACTGTTTTGACGAAGACTACCAGCAGAGACCAGTGCTGAACATATTGATTAAATAGTCAACACAAGTATGCATTAAGAGGACAAAGTTACATTTCCAAAGGTGGTTCTACTTACGTATTCATCCAGTATCAGGTACGAGTTTCTCATCTGGAATACAAACATATAAAAAATTATATTAGCATATATAATAATATTATTTTGACGTTTTATAACGACATGTGACAGACGACGTATCAAAAATATAAAATGTCTTCATTCTTTAATCATCTAAGTTTATTCTATGACAGCTTTATAAATATTAATGGCATGATGCTATACTAAGTGTGTGTAGTGACACAATAAGTATTTGATGTTTTAATACTAATAATAATTGTGATATTGGTAACCTTTTCATTAGATTCTGGTACGAGACATTGTACGTGTTTGTGTCTGTCTAGAAATGCCTGGAACTCAGTATCACTGACAACATACGTCTCCGCGTGTTTTAGCGCGTTCTCCCCAGCATTCTCACCGCCAATCAGCAAACACTGGAATACCTGTCAACAAAAACACTAACTGGAATACCTGTCAACAAATACACTAACTGGAATACTTGTCAACAAATACACTTACTGGAATACATGTCCACAAAAATACATTTTTTTGTGATTGTTTATTTTTCAAAGCATTTTCTGGTCATACAAATTAAACAGAATTTCAACAATCTATCTTCACATCCTTCATCATTGTCATCATCATCATCATCATTATCTTCAATTCATTCTTTCATTCATTCATTATCATCATTATAATCATCATTGTCATTATCATCATCATATCTTCAAAAATCTTCAAACATATTACCATCATATTCATCTTATCATCATCACCAACACCATCATCATCATTATATCATTATATAACCACGGTGTGTATATCTGATCAGTCAATCAATTTTCTTACTGAGGATTTCATCTTCAATAATGATATCATATGGAATACATTAGAATACAATTAATTTTTTCTTTGCAGTTTCAGTCGACATACGATACGAAGTAAGTCGTGATGTCCTCACCATGTGTTCCTTCCACTCATTACCATGAAGGTTACGTAACTCGCTGTCACAGAGCCTTACCTTCCAGCGACACGGTGCGAGGTGTAAGATATTGTCCGCCATATCCTCATCTTTGTTACAAGTGTTGACGACTGTGTTAATTTTAAACGCCACCTGTTCGGAGAAATATGTCGAAGTTGCTTGGTTAAATGTAACTAGATAAAGTTGAACTTCGATTTCATTTTACAGTGAAAACCAATCAAAATATATGTAACATAAAACAACTGGGCTTAATTTACATAGATTCTATACCGTTTTTGTATGATGTGTAATAAATCTGGAGTTCGAGATAGGAAATGTTGACAATTAAAAAGGTTTTCAATGCCAATATCAACTAATAAAAATTTAGAAATAGGAAAGAACCAAAATATAAAAGAAATAAAGGATTATCTGTTCGCTATACACACCTTGTACATATTACAGAGGTCTCGGACAGTCTGAAGGCTCTGTAGATGGTTCTTGTTACCTTGGTAGCGACCGATTTCCTTATTTACTTGAGGATGGAAGCTGTCACATGATATCGCCAAGATGTCAAGGTATTCACCTAGAATTAACAAGATTTTCAAAACGTGTCAAATTATTCGTCTATTGAACCAACAAGAAATCACCTAGTTGTCAAAAGTATGTAGGCAAATCAGGAGAAAACAATTAGGCCTGAAGATATTTTTGTTATGAAATATTCCAGGGATAGATATAACGACAGTAATACAGTAAAACATGGTTATAACGAACCTGACCAACAAAATTACTTCGTTTTAAGCATAGTTCGTTATAAGTATACACATATATCACAGAATAGCTGCAAGGTTTAAGAATAGGAATAGATGACTCAAAGATGTATGAGGAAAAGGAAACAGCAGCAGCAGCGCGGATCCCTTACACAATGAGAGGATCATTAGGTAGTGTTAGTTCAAAAGGTTGATGGAAATGAGATAATAGATTCTTTGATATATGATATAGTTTAATAGTTACACGTTTGCAAAATTTGTCAAAATCATTAAAAATACAGTTTAATATACATGTATGCTTTTATGTGGAAAAATAGGAACATTTTACTAAAAATATTACCAAGCGTAAATTATTATATCTTCATCGATTACGATTCAGAAGGGTATTGGATTTCTAATGTTTACGATGATATAACAAACTTTTACGCCGGTGTAACGTTGAAAATGGACCCCCATTGCTATATACGTACCTGTATTAGAAAAAGTTTCACTGTTGTATATCGATATAATCTATGGAATAATTTTTACTTTTAGTTGTTAGCTGGTGTGTAAACTGTACAGATATTTTAAATAATGAGTTCGTTATGTTGAAATGTCTGTGCAAAAAATGCGGTATGCACACTATCAAACATCAAAAAATAAAAAAAGCATTCCTAATATGAACATTTAGAACAGCTATTTCTTTTAAAACTAATATTCTTATGAAATAAACCTTCGTTTTTTACAACGTTATACGATTTATATAACAGCCGGCAAAGTCGAATAACTTTTTAATCCATTTATCCCGATAACTGATTTAAAAATGTCTAGTATAAACGGATACAATAGGCCTAATCAGATACGCATCCAGACTACATGTGGAAGTCAGTGATCCGGTGTGTGAGTATTCTTGTGCAGCAACCACTTCGAAAACGATTTATACCTTATACCCGGTATAAGGTAATATAGCAAAGAGAAAACGGATATGTAAATATCTAAAAATAAATTGGAAATAAAATGTTACTGAGTCATTAAAACAAAAATAAACTTGATGGAACACGAACATGATATTAACTAGAATAATAACCAGTTTAATGGTTTAATTCAGTGGGGGAAATAAAGCTAAAATAAAATACCTTTTAATAGTGGTTCATATACCTGACATTTATGAAAGAAAAAAATAAATACTACAGGTTATTCATGATGAATATTTTAAATTCAGCGATTGTGAATGATGATAGAATTTGTGGGACAACATCAGCATTTTTAAAGAATTAAATAAAACACACACAAAAAAAATAAACCAAAAACAGATTTCCATCGAATGATCTAGATAAGAGGCATCGTCATAAAATAGTTAATGTCAGTCATGTTAATTGTAAACTGTAATTCTCGTAATGTTCACATAGAAACGATTTGATTTGTTGAGGAATTGGATGTAAGATACATAAAATCACCATGTCTTACAACATACGGAACATTTCTCATTACTTGTATAATGTCCTCTTGATGTGCCATTGTCCTTTAAGTGGTGACGTCATAATTGGTGACGTCATTATGACGTCAATGCTTTTAAGCAGAATCAACTATTACATACTATTCAAGCAACAAAAATTTTTGATTGTATGCCTTCATATACTATAACAATCTTTTTTTTTGCTCATGTATGTCAAAAGCTATCTCTTTTTGATCAAGTAACATGAATTATGGGATACCCTGTACAGAGACATGTAATTAATGTAATCTGCGGAATCTTTACCCATTGTCATAATTATAGTATCATATTAAAGGACAAATATATCGCGTCGTTTCACAGGAATACTTCTTTTCCCACTGAGGCCAATGCGCTGGCCTAACACTACTCAAGTCAAGACTTGATCTTTCCTCGCTCTTCCATATTTTCGTGGTTTCTGCTGTATATTGTTGCTTCCATATTCTCCAGGCTCGTATTGTCTGGGTTGATACACTTTATCAGCACTCTAATTTGCCACACCAATTTCATGATTGCTAGGAAATTCAGTTAAAACGCAATATAAAAATAGTATAATCGTGCTGGATTTTTAATGTAGCAACATAACATGCCAGGTTAGGAAATTAGTGTGGGTTTTTTCCTGCAGCACACATGACATGTATCCATTCACAGCATTTACTTTCCACACATCAGCGATTTTATCATCGGCAAGCTACTGATGACTAACCGCGTTTGTCAGTTTATCACTGCTGCTACTTTTTCGTAATGTAATAAATACTATTTAAACTGACCGGTGTAAGACACTTGTTAGGTATTGACCATTAGTAGGTGGATTTCTCAGGGAACTCTGGCTTTACTCCACCTCCTAAATTTGATATACCACTTTAAATGATCCTAACAGTTAATGTGACGTTAAACAAATTAAGCTCTATATTAACTCTATGTAGTGCTTAAAGTATATTTATTTTCAATTCATGCTGGAATTACAGCCAAGATATTTGCACAATGAGAGTGTGTTTATGTGAGTTTGCAACTCGCTGTTAATGTTTAATTCATCATTAGATTTTTTTAAATAGTCTAAGCAATAACAATATTTCTGTCAATGTGAGTTGTAGTACTGGTTGGGTTTTTTTGTAATACACCCCTGTTTTTTTGTTTGTTTGTTCTTTTTGTTCTTTTTTTTTTAATTTAAAAAAAATGTTATACACCCCTTACAAGGAAAAACGTAAACATTGTTACGTTCTGAATTACTCTCTTCTTTGATGATTAATTATTTGTTTTTATTTTGTCATCATGAAATCATAATAACAATCTAGGTTAAGTTACTTTAGTGTTCAGATCAGATTTTTGATCATATATTGGTGTCTGTAAATACGAAATCTATTGTATGTAGACTTTGTAGATTGCAAATTTGTAATCTTAGGCTCATTTCAAAGTAAAACTGGCGTAATCTAGAGAATATCTTTATAATTGGTTCAAGCCGCTTCATTGTGCAAGTTATTGCTTTACGCCACCATACTTGTACTTGTTTTAAGTTTGTTCATCTAAGCCCTCGAGAGATGTTTGTTTAATTGTACTGTTGTCGTCCTACTATGCTTTACTACAGTATATCTATAATGGGTTCTAAATAAAGAGATGCAACAAGGTTCTTTACTAACCTCATTAGAACTTCATTAATAGGCCAGGTCGTCAGTAGCCATGACATAACAATGCAGAGAATGGTACACTATAAGATACACGATGGGCCTTGAGGCGCCTCTAAGGAAGTGGGAGAAATATATAACACAAACTGTTGCACTAACAGTGCAAATGTGTGGATACTGTAGAAGCTATGAAATAACATATTTCTGTGTCATCCCAGACGAAAATTCGATTATTAAACATTCTGACATGTGTATATATAAATTATCATCAATTATGTTTACATGTGTATATATCACTTGTGGGTTTATCAAGTTAATTTTGTTGAAGTTTGTTGAGTACATCTAACAGTAGACTGGTTATATCATTTAAGTCTATGTTTTCCAACAAATGCTAGGTTGGCATCAGTATGTGTCATTACAAAACACAAGAATTTTTTCGTACTTCTGAAAAATATATTTCTGCTTCGTAACGTCTCCTTGACGCTGCCACACCTTAAGCCTTCGACTGAACATCCAACCCTGAGTTTTGTGCCATTGCAGATACGTCCCATAGTTATAAACATGGTCGTTTTATGTTCGAATTTATCGTATACTGTGACTGTATTGTTCGATGTATTTCGTAGTTTGCTGCAGTGAAATAACACTATACAATGGGATTGGTTTGGTTTGCTTAGTTTTACGTCCTATTAACAGCCAGGGTCATGTAAGAACGTTTTAGCTTTCATAGTGGAGGAAACCCGGAGAACCTGAAGAAAAACTACCCACCAGCGGTCAGTACCTGACAACTACCCCACAGGTGGAGGGTTTGTGGTAATATATCGGGACATCTTAACCATTCGGCCACCGCGGCCCCATATGAAATGGGAAAGAATTCACTATCTTACAAAGAGACAACACAAAACATACCGCGGTCTCCCAAAACGCTATCTTTGCTAGAAGTAGAAAACTTGTTGATAAATGTGTCCAAATAGAAATGCTGTTCGACAGGTAATCCTAACTAGGATGTTTCCATTGCGACTCACTGAACTTTTTCTTCCAGCTCAATCTTTTTCTTCCAGCTCAATGTTACTAGTATACGAGATCCTATTCTTTGGCTATAATTCATGATAACCAAATTTGATTCAGCAGTTGTAATAGTACATTCCAAAACTTCAGCACTGGTCTATTGAAAATCAATGGGCTGTTTTGTCTGTTATACCCCTGTATGTTTTAAAACACCGTCCGTCGTAGAGCTCGGTCACTATAAAAGCTCGGCGTCGGTAGGTCTAGAGTTTTCTGCCCTTAAATTAGTCGCCGTGGTTACAAAAGCAGAAAGAATTTGAATTTCCTGTTGAAAAATATATTTATATAACTGTTAACTGTTGTTCGGACTATAATAGATCAAAAAAGAAAGGCATCAAGTTTGAATGATCTGCATAAAACCGTAAAACATGATATACAAAACTATTTAAAATAGGCGATTTATGAAGTTTTAAATAACATGCATAACTTACACAGAAAGATAAATAACAACTCAAAAAATCGTTGTGCAAAAATGTTTTAATACAAGCTGCCGTCAAGGAGAGATATAACCAAAGCTCCATCTCTGGCGGGTCGCGGGATACACAATTTAGCCATGAAATAACGTTAGGCAAGAATTTCCATATGACAAGGAAACCAAATCCGACTACACTAATGTCTCCAAAAACACCATACATGCATTGAAGGCAGACCATTATAAGTTCTAGGTTCTCGAAAATATGTCAACAGGTTTAAATACATAAACAGCAGGTAAAAAACAAAACATTACGTTAATGTTTCGGGCCATCAATCAGAAGAAATCAGTACACTTACCGTATTTCTGGAACCATTTCTCCGTGATTAGGCTTCCGTTGCTAACGATAGATACGCTAGGTAACGCGAGATCTCGTTTGCAAAAAATAACAAGTTCTCCAACATAAGATCCACGTTGTACTATGAATGGTTCTCCACCAGAAAAGTTCACCTTTTCCATCCCTAGAACGTCCAATAAGATAGTACAATTATCAAATTTTGCTTGTAACGCGCATTTCCATTGGCTTAAACAATGTATCACATAAAGGAAAAAGAGGCGTCGCCATTTGTAACGTTTGTTTCTGATTGACTAAAACAACGGTGTAATAATTTCTTTACGTGAATTGATTTAAACATTTTATTTGCACATTATATGCATATGGGATTAGACACAAGTTGTTAACTTATAATCCGTCTTCTACCGTAAAAATAATGATGATACAATGTATATACAAATATTAGTCAAAATGAATTTACAATGTATTTCAAGCATAATGAAATTTATCTGTACCCGCATGTCTATATAAAATCTAATTACTGAAAAGTACAGAATCAATCTTAAATTTTAAATGAATAAAATGTCGAAAATTAGTAATACACCTTTGTTCAAAGTATAGTTACAGATACATTCAACAGTAAATATAAATAAGATCCACTGAATTAACTTCTAGAATATGTATCAGAAATGAAAAATTACGAACTGCTGGTTAGGAAGTCATTAAAATAGGTAAATATATATTTGAACGACCAAAAATTAGACAAAAGGGTGGTCGGTGGTTGACACAGAAGACCGCAGTCTACATGGCACTTTCTGAAACACTCAATACAGAAAAGCACCGTGTCATAAAATATCTATTACTCTCATCTTGTATGCACCACATTGCAGTTCCATTCTTCACTAAATCCGAGCTAATGCTCCCTTCTGAATGCGGACGCGTTTTACTGTGTCAAACCGACCACAATTTCAAATAAAATCTGGTAAAATATAATTCAATTCAATCAAAGCGATTAGAAAGGGAATAAAATCGCGAAAGAATGAAAAAAAGTGTTAACTGTTTAAGACAATGTATCAGAACCAAAAAGAAACAGATCTGCAGTTATATCAATCAAGTTCAAGTTATTTAACAATAAGTTTCTATAGACAACAAATAGTGGACATGATAATAAATAGTGTTCAACAGTCTTTATGGTCTGTGAACATCTACATAGAGGAGACTGGTTTAAATGTAATTCGCTATATTTTTTCTTTAGTTCATCGTTGGAGACCCACGGGTGATCGCACTACACTCCGCTACACTTATCAAGTGCGGTCACCCGTGGGTCTCCGATGATAGCTTTAGTCGAGTATGAATTATATTCAGTTTTCTGTAACCGAAAGAGTAGAAATTGGGAGCACGTTCCCCTTTATAGGAAATTTTGTTTTTAACGTTGAAATAGAATTACAAAAAAAACGCGTTTGAATATCGAGATTATTCCAAAGTTTTATTTTATTAGGTATAAATGATTTTTCAAAAATGCTTAATCTGGTCCTTGTAACTGAGTTATTGTTAAGATTTCTTAAATTAAAATTACTCACGGTATGTACTGGATCAGACATGAGGTCGTGTAAATAGGAAGGAGTAAGGTTATTATGTATTTTGTAAAATAGCGTTAGTGTTCTTGCTTTCGACGGTTGCTTAATGTTTCCCATCCTGTTTCATGATATAAACTTTGTCGATTTGTAAACATAGGGAGACAAGTTACAATTTTGGCTGCCTCTAAAAGGAATTTTAATTATTGCAATCATCCCAAACTTCACAAGCATATTCCAAAAGAGGTCTTTTAAAAACAGTATTTAATTTGGAAATTGTCATTCTACTACTTTTAATTATATGTTTACCTCCTCTGATAAAGATATGATAATATTCAATTTTGGGCCAAAGGAAATCTTAATAAAACAACAAACCGGAAATCATACCTGATTCTTTGAGCATGCGCAATCCACGCTTTGCCTCCGCAAGAGGCAGCACTGCAGAGGTCTTGGCTGTGTGGAAACAGAACCCACATTGATAGTTACACTGCCTTGTGAAGTGATAGTTTACACTCAGCGGTATCTTGCTGGCCATTTCTTCACATGATGCGGTACAATCAGATGAAGTACAAGGTCCATCACCCGGACTGTCTTTTGAATCGTATATTGATTGAACTTGGTCGTTAGGAACCCGTCGTCCAATGTCTTTATCATGACCTGATGTTCTGTTTTCGCCTTTTCTATGTCTGGAAAACACTAAGTAGCCAACTATACCAAAAGTCAATACTGCAACTACGATTATCGATGTGAAATCCTTATCGTGGTCACAAATATCAGATAAAAAGTTAAGCCTGACCATTTTCAAAGTCAGCGTCTTGTTCAAGCTTTCTGTTGAATGCCGCTTCGTTGTTAGAATCAAAATATTCCGCGCGGAAAATCCACTGAAACTTACCAGTTTTTTTCCGCGAACAGGGTGATGTTTTTGTTTCGGTTTCTCGATAAAACAATGTTTTCTGGAACAACTTATGTTACAGTTTCTCGGAACACTTCATAGATGTCTAGCTAGTAGACCTAAACTAGTTTCGATTTCGTTACAAGCTGGCGGTATATATATGTACAAATGCATTTTGACTGTATATAATATAAGCTTGCAGCCATGTGTACTGATATATTGATATCACTTTAAAGAATATTTACACCATTAGATACCCTAATCCATTATAACCTAGTACAGTATACAATAACTCGTATATAAAACTTCTTATTGTTGATCATTGTTATTTTATTTATGTCATATTTATATTCGACAAGTCATTTTATTGACTAGATGTATAACATGAATATAAGTTAACGACAAGACATCCAATAGGCAAAATAATAAGAACATGTTGTAAAAATTACCAATACGAACATAATAGTAAGCCCAACTCGAAATTTAAACAAACATAGATTTGTATGGAGAGTTCTGTAAAGTACAATGAGTACAGAAACAGATCTTGATACTCTGATAAAGTAATCGCTATTTGCTTTAAAAACACCTGCCGCCATACACTGCATAGTTCAAATATTCTTTCACCTGTATCTATCTGATAAGGTCCTACTTCTGTTATCATGTCTTGTTATAGATAATACACGTCAGATTAGTATATACCTATGTACATCCTGCTTTGGTTTTGTTTATTAGGTTTAAGGTTCTATTAACAACCAGGGTCATTTGAGGACGACCTCTTGTGTGTGAATGTCTTTATGTTTTGGGAGGCTGCGGTATATTCGTGTTTTGTCTTCTTTTATAGTGGAACTCTTGGTCTTGTTAAAGTGCTATCTTACTGAAACACGCCACCGAAGACACTGAACAAGAATACCCGATAGCTACATTTTAAGTTTTAATATAATGATATCATCAACCAAGTATTTAGTTTTATTGACAGAAATTTAAATATCATTCAGTTAAGATTGAGGCATAAATGTAGTACTCTCAAAGATTTTTTTTTTGTTTTAATATTGTCGGTAATTTTCATTGAACAAATTGTGGAAATCATTGTGAAGTCATTTTCATGTTCAAATTATTTATTTGCAAATAGATAGATAGATTTCTTTATTTCCTCTGGTTAGAGATTTACATCAATCATATCTTTTGTTTACATCAAATCAAAACAACAACGTATATACAAAATCATAGAAGAGTGTTCATCTCTGAGATCACTGTAGGCACCAGATTTCAGCAATGTTCATCATCATTAAAGCCCACTTTTCGTGGTCCAAGTAAATGTCCTTTGAATTTCCAAGAATAAAAATGTTTTTCGTCAGTTAAATGGTCGAATTTTACGTAATCCGATACGTCTAATACGTTTACTAAAAGCTTTAATAATGCATCGCGACTTTTGAATAGTGCCGGACACTGGACTAGAAAATGAACCGTTATATTTTCAGTTTCTTTCTTACATATTTTACATGTCACCGTGTTTTTCTCATGACGATATGATAATTTAAACAGTTCGGCAAGTTTCCATGTATATTTCGGGTATTCTAGACTGTATGTCTGTAGTCTTTTATAAGATATCATAGCGTCTTGCCAGTTTTTTATGATATAAATCCTCGACTGCTTTTCTGCAAAAGTTCTTCCATGTTGTTCGCAAAGGACAAAATCCATCGAACACATAGTCTAGCAACAGGGATGAGATGTTAAGATTTCCCGCAATGATGGGTATATCGTGAACAAAACTTTATGTTTTCATCATTATATCACCGAATATAAAGGAGCACAGTCTAATCGAAAAGATAATTTTCAACACAAAGTTTATTGAAGCTTATTGAAGAACATGAGCTTTCTACGTTCAACCTCGGCGTAGATGTCTAATAGCCCGATGGCGCTTGTTTTGACTAAAGATGGAGACGTTTGCTTGAAACCTTGGCACCTTCGGGCTGCGTATCGTTGTACAATGTCGAGTTCCTGGCGAGATTGTTGTGTTTGATAAGTCCAAAGCTCCGATCCATACAGAATTCGTGACTGAACCATAAATTGCACGAGTTTACAGCTTGTCAATGGGTTCATACCTCCACTGTGTATGCCAAAATTATTTATTTGCCAATGCAAAGTTAATAAGTGAATTAGTAAAGTTAAGGAAATACGCCTTAACTTGCTGCTTCATGATGGTGAAAAACTTTTATGCATTTACATTCTTATGTTAAGTCCTGTGGATGACTCTGAACATATATATAAGCTTCAAACATACTTTTTTGTTAGAGGATAGATCTATTATCATATTTTATTAAAGTAAAATTCTTTGAATCGTTTAATGTATAGATATCTAGTTGTATAAATTTCCCTAGTATGTTGATTTGTAATATAATGATAGGGAACGGCTTCTTAAAAGTTGAAAAAACGAATAGGCCTAATGTCTTATCCTATGCGTTTTTATGTTGAAAGTCATGTGTTATTCACCGTTGCTTACCTTTGTCAAAGTTTTATGGATTATTATGCACTAAGGCCTATTGATGATAGGCTTTTATATGTGTCTGCGACTAATGTTCCTATTTCCAATTTATTTATGATTCGTTGTAAAATTCATGTAGTATAGTAGATATATAAGACACCTTTCCGTAAGTAAGCAAACTTATTGGATACATAAATACAAAAACTTAACATTCAATAATTACCATTCAAAAACACTTATAACATTCAAACTTATCGTTCAGCATGTATGTAGGTAATCAATATTTTGAACCCATAAACATATAAGAATGAAATTATCAGAGACATTTATTACAAAGAAGTATAATGTTTCGCCGTCTTCCAGAACAACTTTTTTTGAAGCGCAAAACCATGATATAGGTTGATAGTAAAATAATCAGTGGTTTCCACGACATATTATTGAGATCTTGGGTAGTAGAGTAAGCATCATTAACTCATTCACCCTGGAATTCCATAATGGACTAGTCTAGTCTTTGGTTTAGAAGAGCCTACAAGTGTCTTCAGGGGTGAATGATCTATAGCACGTGGATAATAATGTAAAATGAAGACATATATACATGTACCTGATACGGATGTATATCATTTAAATTGTTTACATGTATTTCTGTATTAAATCTAAGAACCGATATCATCGAATTGACTTGGTACCAAGAACACGTCACACACGAGACTTTGAAAAAGTGACCCAAATATATAACAGTCTAGAATATATATATTGCGCAATAATATGTTACACATGACCGAATCAGGAGAAACAGACCAAAATCGGGTATTTGCAAACTGACAAAACTGTCTGACGATCTCTTGGAATATCGGTTAGATAATGTTGATATACCTTTTAACATATGAATCATGTTTTGTAATGTGTTAATTTGAAAGTGTCATGTGATAAGTGCTTGGTGTTTATGTATTACAAGAGAAGTTGAATATAAGTTAGCAGAATTTACATACTAAAGCATTCGTTATATTTAAGGTAAATAATTTCAATATTTGATACCGTTTAACACTCTGACCTTCTGCTTCAGTATGAAAGGACTACATGCATGGCTAATGAAATATAAAAGCACATGTAAATAAATGTATGGGAGCCACGGCAGACATATTTTATAAACTACCAATAATTCGCATTAATCTGTTGAACACACAATTGTATTTACATATACTATATCATTAATGAGTGTGTCTTGAGACTGATAATTGAAATCCAGGAACGCGAGAATGATGTTGGTGTACTGCAAAATCAAACAAAAAGCGAAACAAAACTGTACCCTTTCTGTAACGATTGGAGTGTTTTTCTGGCAGGTACTGGTGTACTGACGTCAGAATCAATCCACAATAATCATTTTCAAAGCTGTTTTTAAATCTTATAGTTGGACGAAAATAACGTTACGTATTTTCAGTAAAGCATACGCGATAGGATTAAGGACACTTTCATGTGCGGAGAACAAACTTATTTTCGCTTTTGGTTTAGCTTTCCTCACTTCACTAGTAACCATGTTTCGGTTTCATTTGCTATCTATGAAAGCAAAATGGTAAGGTAAGAAAGGAAACCTGAAAAGTTATTTTTTCGTAATAACGAGAAAATTATCTGGAATAAACATTTTACTTTAAATTAATGTTGTAATAAATAAAAACAATAAATCATTAATAACAATAACTTATCTCGTTATTAAGTAGAGGCGTGGAGAGATCATTTTAGTAAATTTTACGAACCTTTACATCAGTCACATTTCGATGAAAATCATCGGCAATATATTTCTTAATGTGTTGGAGAATTATTTGATAAAAGCTTCCATAACGTCGACGGCGCTTTCATTCATGAAGTCTGACAAAGCGGGAGGTCATGACGGAATAGTTGTAGATCATATAAAATTACTCGGAGACACTTGTAAAACTTTACAATATGATATTGGAAACTGAGAGACATAAAGTTCACACTTGTTCTCCAGAAGCTAATATGTCTTTTCTTCGTCCTCTACAGCAAGGATTTCGCCAACAGAGCGGAAGTGTAACCGCGGTTATAATTATCTTTGTATTCAGTATTTCGTTCAATACGATATACAAATACACTCAATGGACTCTCAAACACAAACACACATAATGTAAAACATAACAATAACTACTAAATATGAGGCTTACAAACACACACATAATGTAAAACATAACAATAACTACTAAATATGAGGCTTAAATTTTGTGCGTAGAAGGTCATAAGAAGGAAAATAGCACAAATTTGGAGTTTGGAGATGAGAAAAAATATCAATTATATTGCACTGAATATTAAAGAAAGGAATCGAAGACAGGATTAGAAGAACAAGAAAAAAGATGTTTATTCATCTGTTTTATTCGAAGGAAAGAGAAATGAGCCTACCCTATCGTTATCTGTTTGGTGTTTTTTAGTTATTATAAATGATCTTACAATTCACCTTGATGAACTTAATGCAGGACTTGGAAAACTTCACGTACCCTGCCTTTATTGGCGGGTGATACATTGCTGTTGGCAGCGTGTAAACCATTGCCACAGGATCAACTTGATGTCGTGTATTCGTACGTTAGTAAATGGAGACTGAACTACTAACCTTCAAAACCGCTCACTTTACAAACAGTAAATCAAATGCGAACAACCGTTTCGTGCCATGCAAATTGGGAAACAATAATCTATCATGAATCAACGTTAACAAGTTTGCGGGAATTTATTTTACCAGGAACCTGGAATCTGCTATAGGGGCCAAACAATCGTGCCCAAAACGAAGGAAAGTTCTGAACTCCTTACTAAGCATCGGCCTAAAGCCGAATGGTGTTCATATCCATTTACGAGTGCTCAAATTATTAGGTGGATAGTC
The DNA here is from genome assembly GCF_041381155.1 of Argopecten irradians. NCBI lineage: Eukaryota > Metazoa > Mollusca > Bivalvia > Pectinida > Pectinidae > Argopecten > Argopecten irradians. The sequence continues at coordinate 36,390,788 of NC_091135.1, forward strand.
ACACCTAGCGCGTGATTTATGAATGCGAACTGTGGAATGACTTAAAACAAGCTCCTACAGACTTTCTAGAAAGAACTCAGAGATATGTATATCGCCGTTGTATAGGCTTGACAAAACGATCATCTACTGCCGTTACAACGAAATGTCTTAACATGGATGATAATTCTAAAGAAATAGAGACAAGAAAGATGATATTTTGGAATAAAATTTATAATGGGACAAAGGATTTCATGTGGAACATCGTATTCCATGTGATGCTCTGTAGGGTTTTTTATGGACCCCCGCACGTGAAATGTGCACGTGAATTCATACCTGATATATACACAATATTCGCAAACTATCGAATACAGAGTCTATTTCTACACTACATTATAGTTCCACTATACAAGAAGACACAACACCAACATACCGCAGTCTCCCAAAACATGCACCTCGCACTTCACACACGCTACACACTGCATACATGGGAGGCCGTCCTTACATGATCCTGGCTGTTAATAGGACGTTAAAATAATCAAACAAACAAACAATCAATCAAACACTACATTATAAGTCTTGTTCAGATCCCGAAAAATGCTTGGAGGCGCTTTGTTGAAAGTTTTTTTTATCTGACTGGTACTTCAGTAAGTGGTGAGAAAAAAGTCTTAAAAGTGAGCTTAAACGCTACTCGCTTATTCACCGTACATACTGTCCTATCCTTTGCTACATCTCAGCCAAATGTATGGACAAAGTACGTGGGATCTTGTACCTCCTGGAGCTTTCATTCACTTGGTCAGAACAAGACGTAACTTGTAAGCGTTGTGCAAATAAAAGTACAGATATAGTCAAACATTTAATTAGTGAATGCCCTGCAATTTTTCAAATTAGAGACATATCATTAGATAAATAAGGTAGTCACCGCTCTATCATTTATGACAATCGTCGGGTAACAATCGATAGAGCGCTGACTCGTGGGTTTCCGACGATGCTCTTTGATATGTATTTACATATTTACATGTTACTGTTGTACTCTGTATTTAAGAAAACATATTTTATGCTTACTACTTTGTCAAACTTCTATACATTAAGATACCGGTATGTGTTCTTTAATTGCAATTATACTGTATATTTAAAGGTCTTTTGTAGACCAAACTTCTTCTTTTGTAATATTCCTTTTTGCATTTTTCTTTGCTTTATATTGGTTTATCCTTTTTGTTTATATTTTTATCTGAATGTTTATGTTTGCATTTCAGTTAAAGACCTAAATACATCACAGAATTCTGCAAAACCTTAGCAAAAACTGTAGAAAACTGTAAGTTGTTATTGGATACTGGAGGCAATATTTATATTCACCTTGTTGGAAAACAGCATGAGGAATACAAATATTGAACAAAGAAAGCAACATACAATGTATTTTTAAGTCTTCATATTTGATTTAAATGTGCTTAATTATTACAACATCGGTTTTCTAAAACAGAAACATTTTATTGGCCCATCGCAAATGAAAATCAATTCCTTTTTCTTCTACAGACTTATAAACCCACTGATAGTATTGTTTCCAATTGTCTTACAATTTCAAACAGTAAATACTTATAACCAAGAGAAAACTGGTTAAATTTGCGATACAGTGTAAATGTCAAATCAACAAATTCTGATACAAGGAAGGAATAAACTTAGTATTCTGAAATTAAAAAAAAATATGGCAGGAATGTAAAAATATACGTCATGTGAGGCTTCATTAGTAATAGATTTAATATTTCAAAAAAATTCTTGTTTGATGCTATGGAAAAAGACCTCAATAACTGTAGTCTCCTCAAATTAAAAACACGTGAATGGATCAAGGCTACCATGAGAGGTTTGGATTCAATATTTTTTAAAGAAATTCTTGTCTGCTAGTCTAACACGAATAAGACCAAACTTAAAACTATTTTGTGTTTGGTGTAATCGATGCAGCAATAATGGCTTGTCCTTACAGAACACACCGGCGTCTTCTCACTGTTTGGTTCACCGCCTACTAGGTAGCTGTGCTTTTTCAGACTATCATAGTGTCAGTTTCTGTCGGTGCAATTGTACATGTACTTTTTCATCAGCTGCTAAACTTAACATAATTTGTCCCTGTTTGATTACGATTAGAAGTTAATACTATTATACTTCTGAAACATAACAGAATACTACCTACATATAACCATTATTAATTATAATTAAATAGACATGTACGGTAACATCCTAAATCTAATGTATGATATTAATTTATCCTCAGCTTTCCAACATTAACAATGAGGGAAAAAACTTTGTCATCAATCGATACATGTAGTTCTGCCATGTCACTGGTTATCTAATAAGTAGCAAAAACATCTATAAACGCACTTCCTTGACTACCTCAATCTCTCATTCCATAATACTTTGCAACGTCACTTCCGGCTACCAAATCTCGCGAGACATAGTTGTAGAGATAGCATGGTACACCGTCTAATGTTTCTCTGTCTACAGCGAATGACTGACAGCCCTGTACGCGTAAACAAACGCGCGAACATACGCGCACTCCTGTTGTGTTGACAAACCCAAGAGCACTGACATATACCGATGGTCTGGTTCCTTTCGAGACGAGAGAAAAGTATCCGGCATCTCGTTGACTATCCTGCCATTGGAAACGCTCAAGGACTTGCTGCCATTTGAACTCATTGAAAAGCGAAGTAAGGGTGATCAAATTTGACAGGTCCTCAACGACCTCGGCGAGGCAGTGCTGTCCCGGTTGATCTTCATTTGGTAGTAGAATCACTGAAATGAAATATCAGATACCTAAGTATTGCTTTCGTGTGGATCTACACACAAGAATAATCTCTCTGGCGGAATATGCCCTCTAAAGCCAATTTGTGTCCCGTTTCTGTCTGACTGAATGGTTGCCTGTTTTAGAGATCACTTTACTATTTCTTTCATCACTGTAGTAACAACTGATTAGTACAATAAATCCATAATACTTCTATTCCATTACATCAGAAATAATTGATTTCATTCCAGTGCCTTATTTATATTTTTGCAATGAATAATATTTTCTACCACATCTATTTAAAAGAGGTTTTGATATCAGTTTGAAACTAAATGAAATAATGCAGCCGATAACATGATAATAAATGTAATTTTATTTCTTATTTTATCACTATTTTTCAAAACCAAAATGTGGCGTGTGAAGTTTTCATATTAGGTTTTTACACTTGCTTTAAGTATATCCGGATAAAGATAAAAAAAAAAGATACGTCAATGAGAAATAAAATACCTCTAGTCAGCCTAAAGCCTGAAAGGCAAATTAATAGTTTGATATGCCACTCGCCTATATCCAATTATTGAACTCGTTTTATATTTCATATTAGATAACAACTCATATAATTAAAGTTATCCACTAAGGGACAACCGTAACTACAACCAGTCAAGATAATCAAGAGGCATCACCACAAACTACTACTAGCTTCCTTTGACGCGAAGTTCAGACAAAGCTAAAGATTCTCTAGTTTTCTCTGTCTCTACAACCCTTGGACTGTCTCATAGTAAAACTGGAGGCAGCAGAACAGAACAGGTAATTTAGTTAGTTGATATACGTCAACGGAGCCGTTACGGTACACTGTGGTTGGCTGCGTGACTTTGAAGTTGGGCGTCACTCTCTCTGTAGTCTTCAAAGGAAATTTTTGCTGGCCTGTGATGTTTTCCGCTGAGCTGCCTCCAGTTTTATTATGTGATAGTCCACTTGGGGCGTAGAGATCGTATAAGATCGGAACCCCTTGAGTATCGAAGATGACAGTATCCTGTATTAACTGGAAGAGACATCAACAATATAATAAAGAAATGTACTTACGGGATGGTTTAACTTCCCAGTACTCCGACAGACACTTATTCCAGGTGTTGTCTGGTTGTCCGGGTTTGTCCGTCAGAAGTTTGTCAAACACTTGAAGACAAGCGATTCGTCCAACAAACTGTTGGTCTGGATCGTTTGGAACAGTTCCCACGGCTAACATTCCTGAGTTTGGTATTGGAATGCTATCCTGAAAGTCGTCATCGACTTGTATCTTTTTGATCCCATCGACATAAATAGTTATCTCCCCGTTGATGTACTTCCGTTGGACCACCAGGTGGTTCCACTGGTCAGCCACAAGAAGATTCTCAACTGGAACCAGTCCAGCTAGATTGTCGTAGCCGTCACGAAATGAGACAACCGCTGTCGTGTAAATAAAATTGATACGAAATTTCTCAATCTCGTTCTTAGTGTAATAAAACAAAGTCCCGCTCTGATCTCCTTCGGGATACACCAGAATCGATATAGTGAAATCTTGGAAAGGTGCTTTTCGCGATAGATTGACTTCAACATAATCTGTTGAATCTCTCGACAGAGTTATCGCCCCTCCAGGAAGCCCAGGATAGCCTTCGCCAAGTACAAAACATTGACCATCACCGGAAGCTGTCATATCGTTTCCGTTAATAACATCGGTAAGACCGGAAGTATCGCCAAGCGGCCATTCGTATAATGGAGTCCCTAGACAACTTTGCATTTTATCTGAAATTATAAGCAGATACCATTTTACCTTAAAATTCTAGGAACACCAAACCAAACGGTAAAACAAGAATGACCAAAGAATGGTCAGAAATTCAGTTGTAAATAATAAATGAGAATGCATTAAAATATAGTCTTTAAACAAAGTTCGATCCTAGTATATAAGTTAATGTTCTAATCAACAGATATGGAACCCAGTCAACCTCAAAGGTAAGACCACTTTAGTATTACGACTACTCACAGCTCTGGGTGGTTTTAATGGTGACAAGAAGTTGAATACGTGCATAAAATATATTATAAAATTACACATTATTTTCATTTAAGGAAACAAAGACTTGCAGGAGAATGATAATGCGTACATTTTTTAATTACAAATGTACTTTGAAGTTCCAGTGGTAAAAAATACAATGTTCACTAATTTTTGACATGTAACATAAAGAAACTTACCAGCAAAAAGTAGGAGTACCAACACCGGGAGTATCATTGTGCTAGTTGTGATAACACAGTACTCCTATAGTTCGTAAATGTTCTCTTCCACCTTCAGATCATGATTCTTGAACAATCGTCAAAATGAATACCATGGACCTTTACTAAGCACCAACAAGCATTATAAGGAGATGCATCAGAAGGTATTAAGGTGTGTCATCTTTGTCCGAGCTGTTCCTCAGTGCGTGATTGGTCAACAGCAGTATAATTGGTATATATGGTACAAGATCAATAAAGCAGGGGGAATCAAAGTCATCTAATAGGCTTTGTTCTCTGGAATGCGCCTCCCGTACAGAAGGCACGGATTATGATCTGACAGACAAAAATGTTAATAAGATCACATGGTTGATGAGCCTACGCTTCAAGTGTGTACTGACAGATTGTAAATCCGGACCAAAGTATAATGCTGATAATTATACACAGTGTTGTAGATCTGAATTCCATTGCAGCAACCACAACCAAGGTCCAATTTTTATAAAGACGCTTTTATACAAAAATGGTTCGCAGACATAGAATCCTCGTCTAAAGGTCTGTTTTATTCAAAATTAAAAAAAAAAATTATCCCAAAAGAAAATAGAATATGTAATTTATGTCAAGTTGATATCGGAGATGAATTTTACTTTCTTTTCAAATGTCAAAAAAGGGAAATTAAAGCTATTAGAGAAACATATTTTGCTCAGTACTACACCAAATATCCTACCTTTTCTATTGAATATCTGCAGTATCCAAGTTTTAAACAAATTCACAATTTTTCTAAGAAAGATAATGAAATTACTTTAAACATTATACGATTATAACTCTATGTATTTTTATATTTTGTACATGTATATTTTGTGTCCATCTTGTCATGTATATGTCTATGTATATCATTATGTCCTCATGTAACACATTTTCATGTGTCTGAGAGTAACAAATAAAATCTTGAGATAATTCTGCGTTTGCATATTGCGGGTAGGTATCAATTGTGACACCATTATTTTGTCAGCGAAACTCTAGGTTGTTTTCTCTCAAAATTATGAGGTAAAATATAAGGTCATATTCTTGTTTCCCATTTTCATAAATCTGATCTCATTTCTTCTTTATTTGGAAAACAAACTAGTAATAGAATGGGAAAAATAATATTCTTAGTTCATATATAGTTTATCTATCATAGTCCCACTGTTGTTTCAATTTTGAACACTTTTTAGTAATAATCGTATTATAACACCTCGTTTAAAGAGAAAGATATATAATATAGAAGAAAATATTATCCTTTTGAAATAATACTATTTAGCAGTACAGTTTGGGTTTTTTTTGAATTTTTTAAATCTAAAATAAAGAATATGTGTACTGCAGCATTAGAAAATAAATATACATTTTTTTAAGAAGTGCAAGAGTATGGCTTATTCGTGTCGCAATAGTTTTACAGACATATCAACAAACATGATTATTTCAAAAGTTATAATGTTCTGGCTGTATACCCATTGATATATAACCCAGTTGCTAATAGTTTACGGTAGACAAAACTGACCATGCAAATTGCAATATCTCAAATATAAAACTTGAAATACTGTATAGATTGAAATGTGATGAGAGAACAGCCATTTTATTACAACCAATACATAAAGTATCACTTTATTTCTAATTCGCTCATAATTAACATCCACCTTGACAATCAGCACAACACCTGCACAATTGTGTAAGTTTGCAGTTCTACCAGATTAAACTGTTTTGTAGCTGGGCCTAACTGTTCAAAAGGTGATTAGACGAATAACCGTTTAAAAGTAATTTTCAAATCAAGATAAAATAATTTCGGTTGAAGCTGACTTTACACAATTTCACTAATTTCTTGAATACTTCATTCTGTATCCGCACGCCAATTTTAAAGAATGTAAACATTTTCCAACAAACCATAAATGAAAATTTCACTTATCATATGATTAAGTTCATCACCATTTGTACAACCTAACTCTGGTGTTCTATGCTACTAGCCTTTGTGCAGTTAACAATTTTGTTAACTGTAGAATTCCTTCTACATTTATAACATATTAACTGACAATTAATTAACCAGGTGATTCACAGAATCGTGTTTACTTTGTAACACCAAGAGACGTGTTAATACCTCGTACACTTATAGGAATGAAAGCGAGATACGACGGCTGATTGATGTTTTAAGCTTTATACTGACATATCAGTCAGTCCTCGTATGACGAGATAGCTAGGTATCGAAATAGTTTGAACGAGACCAAAGTTTAAAGATATGCTATCTTATCAATAAAAAGCAAGAATGGATAACCTTTATTTATCAATCTGATGTATTGTTGGGATATCCTAAAAAGGCAGATTAGGCCGATGTGTTTTATTTACATAATCACAGCCGATATCAAACATATAATGACCTTAAAGTCACTTTTGTCTGTAATTGGGACATAGATATCTGGCCATAGGTGGTCTATTTTTTTCTCATATCTACGGATGTAATACAATAAGACTCTTTCATTTGTGGATATGAAGGATAGGGATATTCTACCCGAGAATCACAAAATGTGTTCAAACCCGAGGCTTGAAAGAGAAGTTTTCTCTCATACCTCGACGTTTTATTGCATATTTATTACTATGATTTTCGGCCATTTTGAAATGTATTCGAAAAAAAGCGCGACTTCAAGTCAATCCTCCATACATTTCGTGATATTTTCAACGCAAATTCCGTTGTTTGTATCTTTTAAAGTAAGTCCAGTCTAGTTTCCGAGAAAATAGTAATTTTGTTGACGCTGTGACGACATGAGTGTATTGTCCTAGATCAGCCAGTAGTTTTTACCATGCAATACACTCATGAATGTCGCCTGGGGCGTCAACATACTGTAATTACTATTTTTCTATCTACTTTTTACTATTTTCTGGCGAATTTATCTTTTTTACAGAAACTACGCTGGTTTTACTATAAAAAATGCAAACAACAGGATTTTTGTTTAAAATACCGCGCAATTGACTTGCAGTTACATTAACGTCGAGGTGTGATTGAAAAAAGACTCTTTTTATGTGGATGAGAAGGATAGGGATGGTCTACCCCAGGGTTACAAAATGTTGTAAAATCCGAAGCTTGCCGAGAGTTTTACAGCATTTTGTAATACCGAGGGTGTCCTTCATGTCCAAATAAGAAAGAGTATTTTTTCACTCGCACCTCGTTTTGTTACAATTTTACATAATAATATATCTTATAATATTATATTACCCGATCCTTTCAGTTTCGGTTTCCCTGGTATTGTGTATCACTCTAGAACAACTCAATTTGAAACCCATTGACTTAAAAAGATATTACCTAAATACGTCCATTGTCTACAGACGTTATCAGAGGTTAATCTGTAATGGGGTGTCTCTAATGTCTTAAACTAGAACATTGTCTATAATCACTGCCCAACCGCGGATCTTGTCGCTTCCTTTACGATCAATCAGGCGCCATTTCTGTCAATTTGAGAGTAGATTCACTGCTACTTTGTCTATGGATTTCAGTGGTGGAAATGCAAATTGTAGCTTCAAGGTTGAATTCATAGGGAAACCTGTGGATCCTTTATTACATCCTAGGGTTCTCATATCTTCTGTCAACCCTTTATACACCATTGTCGTCCATTCGAATGCGTTATCACAGCATACCTCACATTCAACCATAACCACTTCTTCGTCTGCTGTGACCAGAGAAGATCTAGGCATACGTTTTATTGAATGATGTCTGAGAATACAATCCACCATATTTCTCAGGTGTATGAATTCCTCTTTTTAGTTGATACAGAAGTGTGCCACCATCTCCACTTTTGAATAAAGTTAATGAATGTAAACTCTTTTTGACTGCATGCACTTCTTTGTTCTGTTACTTTAATTTCCTAGACGTCTACAAAATCGCTCAGCACGTTTGTAGAGTGTCTGTTGTACTTTGTTTGCATTGGTGTAGCACGCACACGATTTCCCGGTTGATGGCACAAAGAGCAGTCTGCACTCTCATTCTAGTATAGAATTTGGCAGCGATTAGGTCATGATACCATCCTCGATACACCAGGGGTTCCGATCACTTACGATCTCTACACCACTGGACTATCTCATAGTAAAACTCGAGGCAACATAACAGAACAGGTAATTTAGTCCTTTGATGTACATCAAAACAGTGGTATAACGGTAAACTGCGGTTGACTGTGTTACTTTGAAGTTGTGCCTCACTCACTCTAGTCATCAAAGAAAATCTTTGCAGGCCTGTGTTTGGTTCAGATTGTTTGCCCTGAGCTGCCTCCAGTTTTACTATGAGATAATCCAGGGGTGTAGAGATCGTAAGTGACCGGAAGCCCTGGAGTATCGAGGATGGTCATATACTAACATCAATTGGTTTGGTACTGAACTTGTTAAGGTTCTAGATGCCTGATATCTTACCAAGTTAATCTTCTGTCTGTCGAGCCCAATTTTGTCTATGCTGCACGGACTTACATCTAAGTTTTACAGAACTTGGTGTCACAATGCATCAACTTCCTCTAGAATGCTTTGCTAAATGTTCTTTACAACCTTTTCTCGGTCCTTGGTGTCCTTTACATTTTGTACCGAAAGTGTCTTATGTTTTAGGTAGCTTTCTTTTGCTTATACTGCACTACTTAGATAACGCACCATCTCTGTTCTTTATTCCCGTCTGTCTGTATGTCTCTCTGTCCGGATTTTGTTTACAGATGATAACTTGAGAACAAACTGATAGATTTTTACCAAACTTCACACAATGGTGGCATATGGGAAAATACAATTTGGAATTAAATATATATTGTTCCACAAAACATTTGTTTCCGGGTGATAACTTGAGAAAACTTCAACGGATTTTGATCAAAATTCACATAATGGTAGCATATGGGAAAATACAGCTTGGAATTGAATTTGGGATAAAAAGGTCAACTACAAAGGTCACTGTTACTTAAAATAGATTTTTTCAGAAAACATTAGTTTCAAGACAATCACTTGAGAAAACATCAACATGTTTTGTTCAAACTTCATACAATGGTAACATAGGGGATAACATAGCTTGGGATTGAATTTGGGGTCAAAACGTCAACTACAAAGGTCTTGTTACTAAAAATAGATTGTTTCACAAATTTTAGTTTCCGGATGATAAGTTGGGAACGCATTAACGGAATTTGTTCAAACTTAATACAAAGGTTAAGTAGGGGATAACATAGTTTGGGATTGAGTATGGGGTCAAAAGGTCACTGTTGCTGAAAAAAGTGTTTCACAAATTTTCGTTTCCGGGGGATAATTTGGGATAGAATTTGTTCAAATTTCATACTACGATAGCATAACTAAGCAAAAATAACTGGCCATAGATTAGAAAAATGTAATTGACTGCAGGTGACGTGTGCTTGCAACACTTATTGTAAGCTCTTTTCACAAAATTTAGTTTCCGGACGATAAATTGAGACCATAAACGGAATTTGTTCAAATTTAATACAATGGTAGCATAACTATGCAATAAAAATAACTTGCCATAGGTTAGAAAATGTAATTGGCGGCAGGGGATGCTTGTTGCTTGCAACACTTACTGTAAGCTTATTCATCTATATCACTTGTCTTGCCCTCGCCACCTTTATTTCCTAAACCAATCTCAATTGCTCAGCCAACATTTGTTAAATTTAGACGCAGAGGTACTACTGATCATCTTTGCAAGTACTTACGGGTGATTTAATTTCAGCACCGCTACTGTCATTAAGTATAGTATACATCGCAAGTGGTCATGCCAGACGAGGCAGACATTCATGCTTTGGTGGTAAAACCTTGACATGAACTGACTCGAATATCCAGACTGAAGTCCTGCTTTGCATTGAGTCTCCTGGTTGTGTAAGATTCGTTCAGATCAATATCTCCCAGGGTGCATTGCTGTCCCCATATTTTCACCTCTGTAAACGGCCCAGCGAAATTTCAAGGTTCTTGAAAAAAGTATTTCGGACGCATACTAAATATCGTAAGTTTCCTTTTGTATCATTTTCCTGTAAACGACTGTCAGTTCTGACATAATATAAATTGATCATTCATTATTAAACCAAACAATAATGGATTTTTTTGCGGATACACTAGATTTACTTGTAAGTAGTCACGATTTGCATACTACGTCCGCCGTTAATCTCTTCCAGGGTTCATTGTGGTCCCAACATTCAGATGATCTAAAAAGTAATTTGATCACTTTTTGTTATATTTCTATGAGCCGCTCCTTTCCGTTCAATCTTTCTGTTGTAACCTACATGTGTATAGACAGCATCTACCACGTGCAATGGCAACCACTCTAAAACAACTTAGATTTAAAACTCATTGACGTAGGATATGAGCATTTCCTTTGGATCTTAATTATCTGCATGGTGTTTCTATCATATTTCTGGGGTTTGCATTTCCTCCATATTCATAGGACGCATCACAAATTTTTGCTTTAGATTTTAAATGGACCGACTTCTTTCGAAAAAGTTGAAAAAGACATCTTCCAGACTAAAAAAATACCTTTAAAGTGGAGCAGGTTGCCTTGCCATTCTGCGTCAATTGTAATTAATCCAATGTACAATGCTATCTGTCCCATTAAAACAAAACGATATGATGTTCAATTCATTTATTCAACTTGACAGGCATTCCCTGAAAACTGGTCATGTATTATTCCCATCATTAATCCCCTTTGACTTCAACAGTCTTTATTCAACTGCGCCAACTTCAGCAAAATATTTTCCAAAAATTCATCATTCAAAGAGTCAGATATGTAAAATGTTAATGTTGATCTTTTAATGAAATATGTATGAGGTTGTGTGTGAGTGTGTGTGTCAATATGAAATCTCCAGAATTTGACAGTTTAAATAAATTGTACATATGAAATTTAATAGAAGTTTTGTTATTGGAACACGATATGAAACTATGGGGTACATAAAATGATGACGTCAGCAGTCGATGTTAGTACACACTACTCCTTTTGTCAGCTTTAAAATATAACAATTGACATGTATATTCATATCGTTTGAATCAAATTTAAATCTTCAATACACAACCGGATGTAACTGATGTAAGGAATTATGATGCAAAATTTTCCAGCCAATGAAACTGCTTTCTATAAGAAACATTACCAATTCATATTATATATATATATAGATATACAAGTTAATCTCCCCTGGTTCAAATAAACTGTTTAAATATCCATGTGCAAACCCTTATAATTGTGATAAATACATAAATGTATATAGATATTTACTTTGATTTCTAATAATAAACCCTTTTTCTGTTGGGATTTAACGTTTTATAAATGCCAATATGATATCAATATTGTATAAAAATTTATTTTTTGTGGGGAAGATATTTTGTAATTTTGCAGAACATTGTTGTGCTTATGAAAATTGTGATCTTTTCACAATTCTCCTCTCATGGATCCCTCACTGTTTTAAGAACTGGCTATACTGTGTATCATACATACAGTACTCACATATTCTTACAATTAAAATGCATATGTAAATTAGAACTGATTTGTACTTTTGTCACAAATAAACAACTATATCCACTGAAAAAATATTATAAATAATGATGATCTTACATAGAGTATCAGGACCAAGTATAAATTGCATTCAAACACTCACTAGCACTCATCGAACAGCTCATATATGCTAAAATACTGTACACACATCATTCACATATAAAGCAATGGCAGAATTTACATAAAGCTTTTTTCTCCTATCAAGAACACCAGACAAAAATAACCCCACATATAACAGATAGGCACAAAATATACAATAATAGCTTTGCTAAATGCTGTAAACAAGCATTTTTACATATGCAATCAATTTTTGTGGGTTTTTTCGCAAGTGATTAGACAAACCACCACAAAAAAAAAATTTCAATGACAGGTTTTTTTGGGTTTTTTTTATTTCAAAAGGTATGATTGAACCATGTTCGCTGGTACAACACACACCTAAGTCCCTGTGAAGCTATGTCGTCTATATATGCCATCAGAAACCAAAACAATATTGGTCGTTATATCTTTATGAAATCTGCATGAAAAAGTATGAAAATAAAATAAAAATATGCACATATCCCTCTACATATTGAAGCTTATTAGCACTATAGTATAATACAAGCTTACTGATTTATATAATACAGTAAATATGCCAACAATATATTGTTTATGTTGACTTAGTGTACAATAGGAAGGAAATCTTAGGGACCTCCGTTAATTTTAAAAGCCATCACAAAGATGAAGAAAATCTCAAGCAATGTATTGTCCTTGAGAAATGTAAGGAATAAAATGAGTAAATCTTGGTCTTCAAAATGTTTTATAAAAGTGGAAATTTACTTATAGAAAATATGTTCAACGCCCTCCCCCCACAACAAGGGGAGGTAAGAACTTTTTTTGTTATAAATATCGACCATGCCAATGATTTTCTCTATATTTACTTAAACCAAAATTAAGGGACAAACACGAATTAATTTATAATAAATCCATAATTTTTTTTTTATTATTAAAATTCATACAATTTTTTTTTATAACAAATTTGATTATATCATATATATATTTTCATACTGTGAAATCATTTATTTTCGTTGGGCTCAATTTTCGTGGATTCTAAAATTTTACAATTTCGTTGGCACTTAAATTCGTGGAGGAGACCTTATTTACACATCACTGTTAAAAATACACAGTCGACACTTGTCACCTGTACTGTGTGATCGCTCAACCGGAACTAAGCTCTACCACACAACACACTTACAATCACAAGCTAGAATCGGTACTCAGCCAGTGTTTTTACAGATGTGTCCAACAAACAATTATCGTGTCACATTGATAGATTCATGATATACTCAATCAATTATTTGTTGGTACATGTGGATGAAGTCTATGAAATTCTGAAAACTTATCTTTGTTTGAACAATATGTCCCCGAAATAGATTTTATGTACATGTAGTGAGGTACTAATCATCCTACAATGTATGAACGCATGAACTTACATGACATTGGTATAGGTATATATATTTTCGTGGGGATGTAAATTCGTTGACTTTGGTCAAAAAACGAAATCCACGAAAATTAAACCCCCACGAAAATTAATGATTTCACAGTATATCTCTTTTCAGCATGGCAGTATATCATCTTTAAATATGAAAAACACTACAGAAACTTTGATTTAGGTAAACATGAACAAACAATAACAAGCCTCATAATAATATAACCCAACAATTAAATGCAAGTGGAAATTTAACAAAGAAACAAAATGATGGAACACATTTTTATTTGCATTGTTCTGGATACACATAAAATAACCCTGTTAACTTACTGCTCTCATCTTTTATCACAAGTTCACATTGCAACAAGATTACTTCACGCTTAGTTTTTGCCTCCATTTGGTTATATTTTCCTTGGAGTCATTTGTTATTCAGTTTGTTCAAATGTTCATACTTTTTTGAAGTTGTTCATTAGCAAGTAATAAAAAGCATTCAGTTTAACAATAAGACAAAATAACACAAACAAAAAGAATTAATAATAATATTTAACTTATTAAAATAAGAACATTTTTTTATTTATTACAATGCATTTATAGAAAGATGTTAATCCTAATATATTTAAATTGCAAATGACCAAAAGATATGAGTCAGCCAATCACAGAAAGGTTTTAAAAGTGTTGTCATACATTATGAGCCAAACCCAGGCAGGGTAACATAAAAAGTGTTGTCATTATGATTCAGCCAATCACAGACATGGTTAATAAGATTGTTGTCATACATGGTTTGCTAAGAAAACCTTTGACTTAACTGTTTAAACCAATAAACCTGGTATTTTGTTATGCGAAAAATAAACTCAATGTAGACACATTTATTCAGAAAAATGATTCTAACCTAGATCACACAGCTTCAATATTAATAGTTACACGTCAACCACAAAAATCATTTAGACACAATTACTCAAAATCACTCTTATTTCATCAGAACCTAATTGATCATGTGTAAACAAATTCATCCATAGAAAATATTTTTTAATATATTAAAGAAAAATTGTCAAGATGAAGAACATTAAATATTAATTTTGTGTTACAATGAGGACTTTTTCTTGTGAATGTGCACATGTGATTCACAACAACTGAACTATAATCCATACTGATGCATCTGACAGTACTCATGAATGAGTGTAAAATCAACAGTTCTCAACACATTTTGAGAAAATTAACGACCCTTCTGGGTTGAGTTTGCCGCTCAGTCTATATATATACCATATTGGTATAGTATTCTCCATTATAACCTTACTTCATAATAACAATCTCCATTTGCTTTGTAATATTTTCCATAAATAAATTAAAGTTAAGATAAGGTTGTACATTTGTATATTAATTCTACTTGTTCTCTTCTCAAATGAACATATAAACAATATATGTGTATACATTACACAAAACCTTTTGTTATGAGTTCATGAGCCTTAATTGGTTTTTGTCTTTGGTTTAGAAATGTTTTGTTTCAGCACATAGTTTGTGGCAGGTCAATAGAAAATCACCTATAAATTGTGATAATAAAGCTGACCTAATACTGTACAAAAAGTACAAGCAAGAAAACAGTTTCCAACAGCACTCTTTGAAATGGCACATTGTTTTAACATTCATCAGAGAATCAAAATTTTCAGTAACTTGAAAAACGTATATCAACAAATTTAGATCTGTGATTAAAAGCAAAATAACACAAATATAAATGAAACAGGAATATAGAGACAGGTCAACTTTGGTCATAATGGCAATGATTAAACGCTTAGATATGCTTGGAACAGATTTACATCAGCAAAATAACAGTAACATTAACTTTGAAGAAAATGCAAAATATACCTTATGCAATATGAATTTATATCATACCCTTAAGCTATTTTGTTTTGGAACCCACGCATTTTATATTATACATTGTAACTTTTGTCAACTTTATTTCAAATATATTTTTGCATATGGGTCATTTCTTTGTGATTGTAATGAAAATTTAATACATTTATTGTGAATAGCACATGTAGAATCTCTTACACAGGGAAAAAGTAATTTTAATGATTGTGACAAATATCAAATGAATGGATCAAAGGTAGCAAAATAAAACTCAACCAATCGCTTTTACATATCACTTTATGTTTTCAGTTCTGCAACTTATTCATATACATGTGTAACTAAGGTTAAATAAACCTGCCCTTAAGGTAAATTTTGCAGATCTTTTTTAATTAATCAATATGAAATGACATCATATTGTCTCATAAATCAAACATATTAATCAAACAATAACATTTCTCTTGACACAAGAATAAACAATTTGTGATAATCGTTGAAAGGAAAATATCTTCAACAGTAATGTTAAAAATTGTTCTGGAGTCAGCTAAAAGTGTTTAACTGTTAAGCATAGCACATTAGTTAATTTACATTTACACTTTCCTAGCTGTAAGATTAAAACATGATCACAAGTAAATAATATCTAAAGCTTTATTCTCGGACAAAAATAAATCTCATATGACTTTATGGAAAAATTTACATTATGCAATAAAAACAACTGAGTTTGAGAGCCTTGGCTCAACCTATAGAGATAATGAATGCGAGTGATGCCATTTCCAGATATACAAAATATAAACAAGATAACTGTTGTACTGATCAATGAACAAGTTCGCTTGTCCAATATTCTGTCTTTGCAGATTACAGAGTTACTTCCCTTGCAGATAGGTATCCATTGTGACATCATTATTTTGTGAACTAAATTCACAGTTTTCTCCGAGAAGTATGACATTACACCCGCAAACACACGACGTCACAATCAATACCTACTAACAAGGGCATATTACTCTGTAATATGCAAATACAGAATTAATACAACCACTGAATGTATCAATTTGATATACTGATAAACCTGCATAATGACATTAATTGCTCATAAAAAGGTAAAAAGGTCTGTGGAAGCCTAATCTATGATGTGGTCACCACTATGGAAACAGGCTCTCTTCTATACATTCCAACAAATTTTAACTCAAATATCATGGATGTCGATACAAAAATGATAAAAAATTTCTGACAAATACGAAAATATGAAAAAAAATATGCTAGTTTTTGTGGTATGAAAAATTATAGTAAATGCAAAGTTTTTCACACCTGTGACATGGAACTAAATCTCTAGTACCACCACTTCCAAATCATTTACCAAAATATCTATAACGGAATGACTTTAAGTAACAGACTAAATATCGCTAGGAAGAATTTTTAGCCTGAAAGGATCCATTTGGACCTTTTCCTGAAAATTGCAGGCGACAGGGGTCAAACAATTTACCATAGTTGATTTTAGTGACATACAGCTTCTCTTTTGTGTAAAGTAGCCATGATAAAATTACTACAGGCAAATACTCTCTAAGAATGACTGACTAATTACAAATCAATAAAGTCAACAGACATAGAAGCTAAAGAATTCACTCAATACACTATACACTAGATAGAATTCCAGTCAGCCATAGCCTCAATGAAGAATTCTTTAACCCTCTGTATTCTAATTTCATCTAATATAACTTCAAAAAATATAAATAAGGTGATGCTAACACTAAAACAAACAAATTAAATTTTAATAGTTCGTTAAAACTGAACATTTTTGTCTGATTAATGTAACCAAGGTTTTAATGAGTGAATATTAACTATTATCACATTCAGCTTTATTCCCACCCACGAAAGTTCCTCCTGTTGTTAACATTAATACTCATTTTTTTTATTCTGATTATTTTCGTTTGTCTCCCTTAGCTCGCTTTGTTACTCGTCCACACGTAATACCGACCAAAAATATCATACCTAATACAACTATCATTATGCTAAGAATATAATTTTTTGCTGGAGATATACTGATTTGTTCATAAATTTCTCCAAAACCTTCGGGTGGAGCAACCTGCAATGAACGAAAAATTTTAATATTAGTGAAAAATCAATGTGTTGATCATTTCCAACAGAACCAAATTGAATAAACCTCTAAATTGATGCATCAGGTAACTGATAACACAATGGAGTAATTTCCCCTTATCACAATGGAGTAATTTCCCTTTAAAAACAAACTTCTTGCTTGATGCTATAGGTAAAATAGAGTTACTTTCCCTTAATTAACAATGGAGTAACTTCCCCTTATAAAACAATGTTGTTACTTCCCTTAGATAGCACTATTGAATAAACTTCAAGCATGATGCAAAAAGCAGGTAACTGAATAACATAATGGAGTTACTTCCTCTTATTTATCAATCAATAGTTACCACAATCTCTCTACCACCAACTTTAAGGTTGAATGCAGCAAATAAGTAGTAACACAAGAGGAATTATTTTCTCACTAACTTTTCGAAATATACAATAAGATTTGGTATAATCACCTTTGGATATCCCCCTATTTTTATGAACAAACTGAACAAAGTTAATCCCTGTGTACAATACATACAAACCAATCAGAGGATCAATATTGCAGCAGTAGATACAATGTATTGCTACATCAGTTTAAAACTTACCCTAACAGAAAACTCCCACAAATCTTTACGCTTTGAAAGTAAGTTTCTGCAATCAGCTGACATCCCATCAGGTCGGTCTTCAAGCTCAATTAGTAAGCAGTTCATCTCTGAAATCATAATGTACGACGATGTAAATTTCATGTAAATAAGAAACTTTAATATGTTTGAAGATTTACATAATAAACATAAAATTCCATGAAAATACTGTCATACAGTATATAGTTTTGGTGAGTGTAGAATTTCGCTATTGGCTGTTATTAACTTATTCACAGAATTTTAATTACATGAACCACCACTGTAGCCTTTGAAAGTGTTATTTCAGTAAGATTGATAAATAAAATAATAATTTTTGAAAAATTTGCCAGGTATTGAATTTTGCAATTTTTGGTGAATGAAAGAATTTAGCGAAATAAACCCCCCAACAATTATTAGCAATTATACAACAGTAATTTGCATTTCAAAAGTTTTGGTCTAATAACTAGACCCTACATTTCTACATAAATCAAAATCTATAATCCATTTTTTCTCCAATTTCTTTTACTATATCAATAATCAGCTTTCTCATTATTTTTACTGAATTTAAGAAATTTATAAGGTAACAAAAACCCAATAAATATAAGACAGAGTGAGGATGAACTTACGTCTGCCGTTTCCAGGATTGATGTGGCCACAGTGTTTAGAGAGATCCTGTTGACAGGCGGTATGAAGTAAAGGATCTACTCCTACGTCTATATGAGCTTCCTGGATTGTACGAGCTACTTCCTGTAAAAGAATCCCAACATCCATAATGTAAATCATGGTAGTTTTTAATACAGAATTCAGTTTTTGTCTATGACAAACTGTAAACCAATTTTCTTTCACTTTCAATTTACTTTTGCAATTCCTGCGATGAAAGTAAATTCGGAAAAGTTTATCTCGCTCTTATAGGAACTTTGACAGGAAATGAAAATTACAACATTATAACCCTGGATGCGTTGTAAACGTGTTCGTTATAAACATGTTTTACTATAGTATTTTTTAAAAATGACTCTTTTAGGGAGACTTTGCAGTCAAAAAAACAACCACATGAAATAAATAGAATTCTGCATACAGTCCTATATGAAAGACCCTAACTATACAGTATGGGAGCTATACCTTGGCACATGCTAAGCCATTTTTACTACTTTTGATGACTTTGATGTTCTTTTTCAGACACTCCATCACTGCTCCTTTACCATCTTCTGTCACCACCACTTTGTTTTCACTTTGCAAAGCTCTGTTGTGCTCGTCGGAACAAAACGATTCAATCTAACAAAAAACATCAAAGAACAATTCAATTTTTACGTTCAAGATATATATGAAGCATTGTATTAAGATGTACATTACAATATATTCAGAAATTCTACTGTTAACTAAATATCTTAGCAGTAATGATATTTTAGCACTCTGCACAGGAGACACTTTGTATTAATATATTATGGCGCAAACCACATTACATATGTATAAATTCATCACTGCACTAACTTAGTTTGTACAAAATCAAGTTTGTGTTAAAATTTGATAGCCCCAAAATAAGTATATAAAGAGTATACATTATATATCACCATCATAAATTCATCACTGCACTAACTTAGTTTGTACAAAATCAAGTTTGTGTTAAAATTTGATAGCCCCAAAATAAGTATATAAAGAGTATACACTATATATCACCATCATGGAGAGACTCTAAGAGGTTCAATGGGACTGTTTCACTGACCTTTTCTACATCAAGTCTGTTACAAGTGTAAGTCTTTAGCATTTTTCCTGCATTAAATAATCCTGGAACTTATGTTATATATAAAAGAGATTTATGTCAAGAATTTGAAAGAAAACGCCTCAACATAAATTATTTGCAGACAATAACAGACAACTAACTTTTCACAAAGTTAACCAACTGATGATGGCTGCTTAAATGTTGAACTCACTTGTTCACACAATGGGCATGAAATAACAGTGACACTTACCACACCTTCACAAGCCTTAGCCAAGACAGGATCCTCCAAATAATTTAGGGCTGCATCTTTAATGACATCCTTAATCTCTGCATTACAATCCCTGGACAACCTCTGGGTAACAC